>NC_090909.1:11015012-11044066 GCF_040956055.1 Brachionichthys hirsutus
GAGACCGGTAGAGAGTTGAGAATAGAGACCGGTAGAGAGTTTATAATAGAGACCGGTAGAGTGTCTATAATAGAGACCGGTAGAGAGTTTATAATAGAGACCGGTAGAGAGTTTAGAATAGAGACCGGTAGAGAGTTTATAATAGATACCGGTAGAGAGTTTAGAATAGAGACCGGTAGACAGTTTAGAATAGAGACCGGTAGAGAGTTTAGAATAGAGACCGGTAGAGAGTTTATAATAGAGACCGGTAGAGAGTTTATAATAGATACCGGTAGAGAGTTTAGAATAGAGACCGGTAGAGAGTTTATAATAGATACCGGTAGAGAGTTTAGAATAGAGACCGGTAGAGAGTTTATAATAGAGACCGGCAGAGAGTTTATAATAGAGACCGGCAGAGAGTTTATAATAGAGACCGGCAGAGAGTTTAGAATAGATACCGGTAGAGTTTAGAATAGAGACCGGTAGAGAGTTTAGAATAGATACCGGTAGAGAGTTTATAATAGATACCGGTAGAGAGTTTATAATAGATACCGGTAGAGAGTTTATAATAGAGACCGGTAGAGAGTTTATAATAGAGACCGGTAGAGAGTTTAGAATAGATACCGGTAGAGAGTTTATAATAGAGACCGGTAGAGAGCTTAGAATAGAGACCGGTAGAGAGTTTATAATAGATACCGGTAGAGAGTTTATAATAGAGACCGGTAGAGAGTTTATAATAGAGACCGGTAGAGAGTTTAGAATAGAGACCGGTAGAGAGTTTATAATAGAGACCGGTAGAGAGTTTAGAATAGAGACCGGTAGAGAGTTTATAATAGATACCGGTAGAGAGTTTAGAATAGAGACCGGTAGAGAGTTTATAATAGATACCGGTAGAGAGTTTATAATAGATACCGGTAGAGAGTTTATAATAGAGACCGGTAGAGAGTTTATAATAGAGACCGGTAGAGAGTTTATAATAGATACCGGTAGAGAGTTTATAATAGAGACCGGTAGAGAGTTTAGAATAGAGACCGGTAGAGAGTTTAGAATAGAGACCGGTAGAGAGTTTAGAATAGAGACCGGTAGAGAGTTTAGAATAGAGACCGGTAGAGAGTTTAGAATAGAGACCGGTAGAGAGTTTATAATAGAGACCGGTAGAGAGTTTATAATAGATACCGGTAGAGAGTTTAGAATAGAGACCGGTAGAGAGTTTAGAATAGAGACCGGTAGACAGTTTAGAATAGAGACCGGTAGAGAGTTTAGAATAGAGACCGGTAGAGAGTTTATAATAGAGACCGGTAGAGAGTTTATAATAGATACCGGTAGAGAGTTTAGAATAGAGACCGGTAGAGAGTTTATAATAGATACCGGTAGAGAGTTTAGAATAGAGACCGGTAGAGAGTTTAGAATAGATACCGGCAGAGAGTTTAGAATAGATACCGGCAGAGAGTTTATAATAGAGACCGGCAGAGAGTTTAGAATAGATACCGGTAGAGTTTAGAATAGAGACCGGTAGAGAGTTTAGAATAGATACCGGTAGAGAGTTTATAATAGATACCGGTAGAGAGTTTATAATAGATACCGGTAGAGAGTTTATAATAGAGACCGGTAGAGAGTTTAGAATAGAGACCGGTAGAGAGTTTAGAATAGATACCGGTAGAGAGTTTATAATAGAGACCGGTAGAGAACTTAGAATAGAGACCGGTAGAGAGTTTATAATAGATACCGGTAGAGAGTTTATAATAGAGACCGGTAGAGAGTTTATAATAGAGACCGGTAGAGAGTTTAGAATAGAGACCGGTAGAGAGTTTATAATAGAGACCGGTAGAGAGTTTAGAATAGAGACCGGTAGAGAGTTTATAATAGATACCGGTAGAGAGTTTAGAATAGAGACCGGTAGAGAGTTTATAATAGATACCGGTAGAGAGTTTATAATAGAGACCGGTAGAGAGTTTATAATAGAGACCGGTAGAGAGTTTAGAATAGATACCGGTAGAGAGTTTATAATAGAAACCGGTAGAGAGTTGAGAATAGAGACCGGTAGAGAGTTGAGAATAGAGACCGGTAGAGAGTTTATAATAGATACCGGTAGAGAGTTTATAATAGATACCGGTAGAGAGTTTATAATAGATACCGGTAGAGTTTTTATAATAGAGACCGGTAGAGAGTTTAGAATAGAGACCGGTAGAGAGTTGAGAATAGAGACCGGTAGAGAGTTGAGAATAGAGACCGGTAGAGAGTTTATAATAGAGACCGGTAGAGAGTCTATAATAGAGACCGGTAGAGAGTTTATAATAGAGACCGGTAGAGAGTTTAGAATAGAGACCGGTAGAGAGTTTATAATAGATACCGGTAGAGAGTTTAGAATAGAGACCGGTAGACAGTTTAGAATAGAGACCGGTAGAGAGTTTAGAATAGAGACCGGTAGAGAGTTTATAATAGAGACCGGTAGAGAGTTTATAATAGATACCGGTAGAGAGTTTAGAATAGAGACCGGTAGAGAGTTTATAATAGATACCGGTAGAGAGTTTAGAATAGAGACCGGTAGAGAGTTTATAATAGAGACCGGCAGAGAGTTTATAATAGAGACCGGCAGAGAGTTTAGAATAGATACCGGTAGAGTTTAGAATAGAGACCGGTAGAGAGTTTAGAATAGATACCGGTAGAGAGTTTATAATAGATACCGGTAGAGAGTTTATAATAGATACCGGTAGAGAGTTTATAATAGAGACCGGTAGAGAGTTTAGAATAGAGACCGGTAGAGAGTTTAGAATAGATACCGGTAGAGAGTTTATAATAGAGACCGGTAGAGAGCTTAGAATAGAGACCGGTAGAGAGTTTATAATAGATACCGGTAGAGAGTTTATAATAGAGACCGGTAGAGAGTTTATAATAGAGACCGGTAGAGAGTTTAGAATAGAGACCGGTAGAGAGTTTATAATAGAGACCGGTAGAGAGTTTAGAATAGAGACCGGTAGAGAGTTTATAATAGATACCGGTAGAGAGTTTAGAATAGAGACCGGTAGAGAGTTTATAATAGATACCGGTAGAGAGTTTATAATAGATACCGGTAGAGAGTTTATAATAGAGACCGGTAGAGAGTTTAGAATAGATACCGGTAGAGAGTTTATAATAGAAACCGGTAGAGAGTTGAGAATAGAGACCGGTAGAGAGTTGAGAATAGAGACCGGTAGAGAGTTGAGAATAGAGACCGGTAGAGAGTTTATAATAGATACCGGTAGAGAGTTTATAATAGATACCGGTAGAGAGTTTATAATAGATACCGGTAGAGTTTTTATAATAGAGACCGGTAGAGAGTTTAGAATAGAGACCGGTAGAGAGTTTATAATAGAGACCGGTAGAGAGTCTATAATAGAGACCGGTAGAGAGTTTATAATAGAGACCGGTAGAGAGTTTAGAATAGAGACCGGTAGAGAGTTTATAATAGATACCGGTAGAGAGTTTATAATAGAGACCGGTAGAGAGTTTAGAATAGAGACCGGTAGAGAGTTTAGAATAGAGACCGGTAGAGAGTTTAGAATAGAGACCGGTAGAGAGTTTAGAATAGAGACCGGTAGAGAGTTGAGAATAGAGACCGGTAGAGAGTTGAGAATAGAGACCGGTAGAGAGTTGAGAATAGAGACCGGTAGAGAGTTTATAATAGAGACCGGTAGAGAGTTTAGAATAGAGACCGGTAGAGAGTTTATAATAGAGACCGGTAGAGAGTTGAGAATAGAGACCGGTAGAGAGTTGAGAATAGAGACCGGTAGAGAGTTTATAATAGAGACCAGTAGAGAGTTTAGAATAGAGACCGGTAGAGAGTTTAGAATAGAGACCGGTAGAGAGTTTATAATAGAGACCGGTAGAGAGTTTAGAATAGACACAGACGCTCCTGCTGGAGCAGAAAACAAAGAAAGGGCCGACACCACAAGGTCCCCCCACCCTCGGGGGAGCTGCTGCACCCAGGTATGGCTGTTTGTAGTTTCTGGGGTCAGAGGTCAGAGGTCAGTACTGCATCGTATGTAGCTGATAGACGGTGTCTTAATCCTCGTCCTCTGTTCAGGGACGGTTTCTCCAGTTTGGCATAAATGGCTTCTTTAACTCCTCTCTTTCCTGGCTAACACCTGGACATTACTGTCCTCAAAGGAGTGTCCTGTGTCTTTCAGGTGCAGGTGGACTGCTGAGTCTTGTCCTGAGGAGATGTCTCTCCTGTGTTGAACCAGACGCTTGTGGAGCGGTTGTTTGGTCTCCCCAATGTCCAAGTCACTGCACTGGACAGCAGACAGCACGTTGCTCTGTTTGTGTCAGGGTGGACCAGCGTCTGTCTCTGGGTGTTTTGTCTTTCGGGTGGACCAGCGTCTGTCTCAGGGTGTTTTGTCTTTCGGGTGGACCAGCGTCTGTCTCTGGGTGTTTTGTCTTTCGGGTGGACCGGCGTCTGTCTCTGGGTGTTTTGTCTTTCGGGTGGACCGGCGTCTGTCTCAGGGTGTTTTGTCTTTCGGGTGGACCGGCATCTGTCTCTGGGTGTTTTGTCTTTCGGGTGGACCGGCATCTGTCTCAGGGTGTTTTGTCTTTCGGGTGGACCAGCGTCTGTCCCCGGGTGTTTTCTCTTTCGGGTGGACCAGCGTCTGTCTCAGGGTGTTTTGTCTTTCGGGTGGACCAGCATCTGTCTCAGGGTGTTTTGTCTTTCGGGTGGACCAGCGTCTGTCTCCGGGTGTTTTGTCTTTCGGGTGGACCAGCGTCTGTCTCAGGGTGTTTTGTCTTTCGGGTGGACCAGCGTCTGTCTCAGGGTGTTTTGTCTTTCGGGTGGACCAGCGTCTGTCTCAGGGTGTTTTGTCTTTCGGGTGGACCAGCGTCTGTCTCTGGGTGTTTTGTCTTTCGGGTGGACCAGCATCTGTCTCAGGGTGTTTCGCCTTTCGGGTGGACCAGCGTCTGTCTCTGGGTGTTTTGTCTTTCGGGTGGACCAGCATCTGTCTCATGGTGTTTGTGTCTGGGTCGACCAGCGTCTGTCTCAGGGTGTTTTGTCTTTCGGGCGGACCAGCGTCTGTCCTCTCAACACCCTGAGACAGACGCTGACTTCATCCAAGTCCCTCCAGAACTCCTGTGGAAACCCCCTCCGTGTCTCCGGGCTGGCTTATGAGAAGTTCGCGTTCCACAGTGATATGCTAATTTTGTTTAGAAAACAAAAACGTAAATCTGGTTAAATAAAAATGAAAGAAAACGCCCGCGCTGATAACGGCTGGGTATCAATCAATAATCCACATCTTCAGAATCGTCTCGGCTGGTTTACTGTCGTCATGTGTTGTCCAACCGGGACGTCAGAGACATGCGAGACATACCCAGGAGGTGGCAGTTGTTCAGAGCCCAGCAGTAGGCGTAGAAACATTCCTCCAGGGCTCGGGGGAAGGGTCCATCCGGGGACAGCGAATAGTCCACAGAGAACACAGGAGCGTGAAGCTCTTTGGACCAAACGCGAAGATAATTCTGGTTCAGGAGGAGGTGGACAGAAGACAGAATAAATATATGAGCAACACGTATTCCTGCAGACTGGGGACCACGCCGTGTGACGTACTGCACCCGCCACAGGCCACATTAGAGCAGCAGCGAGCAGCAGCGTTTCTGTGCCGTACCTCATGGGATTTGGAAGTCTGGGCCACGAAGCCCCCTCCGTGGAAGTGGATCAGCAGCCAAGGGGAGCGCGGCTGCCTTTGAACCCAGGGGGGCTGGGACATGGAGACGGGGGGAGGGTCGGTTTGTGAGAACGCCAGCAGCTCCTCGCTGTCCTAGAAAGTAGCCCGTAAAACAATTCAAGCACACACGCAGTCCTCTTCCCACAATTACATTACCTAAATAAATGACAACGAACAGTCACTGGAAAGCAGAGCGGCCACATCGTAGTAAACTATTTCATTTATTTTCACTTTTCTCCGCTCGTGTTTCTCTTCTGAAAGATGAAGCTAACTCCTCTTGGTTTACGGTTTTGAAACATTCCTTCGGTGATTATACAGGATCCAACCTCAAAATGACGTTTCAAGAGGAAAGAGGAAAGTCATTGACTGAGGACATCAGGACCAATTATTTTAGTTACACACACACACCGCTTATGCATTAAAGGTCACATGTTATACTCTTTTTCCACAAGGTAGCGCTGTTCCCAGACACTTGTATGAAATATCTGTAAAGGTTTTTGTCAAAACATCAAACAGATGCTGCAGGACAGCGTCCCTCATTTCTGTCTCAAACAGATGCTGCAGGACAGCGTCCCTCATTTCTGTCTCAAACAGATGCTGCAGGACAGCGTCCCTCTTTCCTGTCTCAAACAGATGCTGCAGGACAGCGTCCCTCTTTCCTGTCTCAAACAGATGCTGCAGGACAGCGTCCCTCATTTCTGTCTCACACAGATGCTGCAGGACAGCGTCCCTCATTTCTGTCTTAAACAGATGCTGCAGGACAGCGTCCCTCATTTCTGTCTCAAACAGATGCTGCAGGACAGCGTCCCTCATTTCTGTCTCAAACAGATGCTGCAGGACAGCGTCCCTCTTTTCTGTCTCAAACAGATGCTGCAGGACAGCGTCCCTCTTAATGACCCAAAACCACCATAAGAGTGTAGAAACATGGGAAAAGTGAGTTTTTCATAATGTGTCTCCTTTAAATTGTCTACTTTAATGAACTACAGGTAAGATTATCTTATTGATCACCTTCACATTTCAGATAAGCAGATTTCCTCACATGGTAATGTACAATCTTCTGACATGCATCAACGTATATTTTATATATATATATACCAATTTACCCCCCCCCCCCCCGCCCCCAAACTGTCTCCCTATATGTTGCACACCACATCCACCTCCTCCACCTGCGGCGCCTCACCTGTCCCTCTCGCAGCTCATAGGATATCAGGCGGATGTGAACTGGCCCGGGCCCCCAGTGAGCTATTGGCGGCGACACGGTGGCTGTTAGACTTGGATCAGATGCCAGGGGGAGCCGTAGAGGGACAGGAGGCAAGGTCAGGGTGAGGTTCACCTGCACCGGGCCAGAGGCTATCCTGTTGAGGCCCTTCACAGACAAAGACAAAGCGGGAGAGCACCATTTGACCGTTATAAAAGCCTCCAGCTCACCGTGGGGTCTGTGGGCGAACACTTGGCCCCGCCTACTGTTATAAGACCGGATTCCGTGATGTTCCAGAAGGACTTCCAGAACTGCATGTCCAGATTTTGCGTAATGCGCTCAAACTCCGAACCGCGCAGCTCCGGATCGATGACGTACTTCCCCGATGTGAGGAGGGAGAGGGCCACCATTCCTGGATGAGGACGGACGAGCGCATCGGAAAACGTGACGACAGGATATCCGTCATTAACGTGTCGACTTAAACCGCACCGAAGGAGGACTGACCCAAGCCAGACTGCTGCTTGCTGTACGTCTCGCCATAAGAGACCATGCTTATAACGATGGTCTGCAGGAAGGGACGCAGCGCCGGCGAAAACTGTGAAAAGGAAACGCCGGACGATTGGTGACGCTTGGTGAGCGGTCACGGCGCTGAAATCAGGAACGGAGAATCGTTTTCTCGTGAGGCCGAAGTGGTTACGACAGGTGTGCAAACACACACGGCGTTAGTAAGTTAAGCGAGACGGCTGCTGACCTGAAAGCCCAGGCAGCGGCCGTAGAAGCAGGCTTTGTGCATGGAGCTGTACTCCTGCACGAACTGGCGGCTTAGCGCCTGGTCGTGCAGGGAGTACAGCTGGCCGTGGTCGTTGTCGCCGATCAGCCGCTGGGCGAGGTGCAGCAGGGCACGCAGCTGACGCAGAGCGCTGCAGTAAGCCTCCATCTCAGAGGCATTGTGGTCCGCCCTGAAGAAGGCACTGTGGTAACTGGAGGCTACGTAGCGGCCCTTGTGAATGATGTGCAAAAGACAAGCCTGCAAGACCTGCCGGCGAAAAGGAAGAGAAGAAGAACACAGTTCATGCCGAGAAGGTGCAGATAAATGGTTAAAGGCCACGCCCATGAAATCCCATGGAGTGTCCAACACATCAAAGAGCGACAGACAGACAAAAACACGTGTTTCTGTCTGTTAGCAAGACCTTTTTCAATAACAACTAGAGAGACAATCAGAGATTGCAGACCCCGCCTCCAAAAGACTATTGGATCTTGTGAGACAGTAAACAGGGCTTCCGGATCAGAGGGGCCAAACCTGCTCTAGCTTGCTGCTCCGGAACGTACTACAAGACTCCTTCTGGACTCTTTTTCCCATCATGCCATTCGTGTCCCTCCCTCTTAAAGTGGCAGTTTACAGCACAGGCACAATTCCAGATGTAAAAATAATTCTAGAATCTGGATCCAGATCTGGATCAACGCCATTCTCGGGGAGGACCGAGCCACGGACAGAACCTTGCTTGTGTAAAAATTTCAAGTCGATCGGGTTACTAGTTTTTGAGTTATGCGCTCGGACAGACAAACAAACAAACAGACAGACAAACAGACAAACAGACAGACAAACGGACCCAATTGCAATACCCTCGCCTCCTCTTCGGCGAGGGTAAAAACGTGAAATATCAGTACAGCAATCCTTTTAATGATTTAAAACGGTCAACATTGGCCCATAAATATTTTCAGGCATCACTGTAAAAAAACCAGAAATTTCTTTGGACACTGCATCTAAGAGCACGCATTACTAGTAATAGCTGTAAATAATGAGAAAATGAAAACAGTGGATTGTAAACGCTTGTTTTCACATGAAAAGCGTTCAGAAGGAAAAACAAACAGCGTTTTCTGCATCACATTCAAGTTACATTGAGCTCAGTGGAGCTAAAAATTAGGTTGAATTCTTCATTTAGATGGAAAAAAAAAAAGGTATCGATAAAAATTACAAACAGTAAATCTGACCAACAGGATGCAATTTTGAAATGCAGTAAGTTTAAATGACTGTGACCCCCGCAGCACCCAGTGTAGGAGACACCTTTACAGTGTGCAAGAGAGTTAGAGCCAGCAAGTCTCAGATTTCTGTTTGACCCTTGATGGACATTACTTTCCATATTGTTATCTCCTAAAATCATTGATCATATCCTTGTTTTAAGATATGGGTAAATTGATATTTGTTCTGACACGTATCGAGGATAGCCAGTAGGAAGCTGATGTTTGTTTCATGTTCAAAGTCACAAGACTCAAAACAATTTATACATGGATAAGTTGTTTGTTTGTTTAGTCCGTTGTATATTCTTGCGAGTGAGCAGTATTATTGTGTAACGTGTGTTTTCTCATTCATATTACAAGGAACTGTTTATAACAAGCAGTTTGGCGTGTTGACTGGAGTTTGGGAAAATTACAATGTAAAATGTTCATCATTCACAGACACAAGTTTAACTTCCTGTTTCTGTTTTACGCTTTCTTACGAAAAGTCTCTAGAGCAATTGTTCCCGTCAGCGGGACGAGTCGTACCTTGACCAGTGAACGGTAGCCGTTGCCAGGCGTTTGGGCGTCAAAATCATAATGGTGGAAGACGGCGACGAAGCCGCCAACGACAGGCTCCAGGGCCCTGCCGTGCTGCTGGATCTCGCGTATACATGTGAGCAGGCGCTGGGCCACAGCACCGGACGGCCAATCAGAAGGCCCGCATACAATGGAAATGCCGTCTTCACACACCGTCTCTAAAGCTGCAAACAGGACCTTGTAATCCATATCTGACACTGGGGAAGGAAGACAGATAAGCGTTAGGCGTTTGCTGCACCTCCTTTATATGTCTGCTGCTTATCTGCACAGCAGGCATGTGATGAGCACCTTCAGAAAAAAACAGACAAGCACCCAAAGAGGAGACAAAGATCCGCTCGACCCCGCCTCGATCAAAACAACAACGCTGTGGCGATAACGCCAATCAGCTCGGTCAAAGGTCGACATTACAGTCCAGCCTGATGACGTCACAAGACGGGCCGACCGTACAGCGCCACACGCCAGAGAGGACTTGCATTACAATGGCTGCCCAGACGGAGAATAACGATTCCCGACACGCACGGACACGCACAGACACGCACAGACACGATGTGATTGATTACAGCAAAAACTGAAAACAAGGATCAACTCTCCTCAACTGATAAGAGACCGGTCACAGGCGTTACCAGCAAACGCGTTAGCACGATGATGTGTATTTGATTAATGTTTCACGGGGAAGCATACAGGCTAATAATAGCGTATCAGAAGCAAACAGGAAACTCATGCTCTCTGCTTGAAACATGATTAAATGTGGGGAATTGATGATAGCGTGGAGCAGGAAACTAAATGATTTTGGAGATGCTCAGAGACACTAAGGGCTTCGTTTTGAACACACGCTGGAGGGCGTTTCTCCCTCGGCTCAGGGGTCAGTAGGTGCGTTTACATGGACACATCTAACCCGGTTTACCTGGTTTACGCCGACCAGCAGCAGCCTGAAAGCAACTATTCATGTAGCTGTCAATCAGCCTCCATCTTTAGGTGTGAATATGTTTGCATCGAGCAGTTACAGCACCCATCGTGAACATTTTGCTTGAGCTCTGCAGTGTGTGAAAGCGAGAGAATCATTCCACAGGAAGTAAACGTTTCCTGTATTTTCACATATCACAATATATATATATCGCAAAAATTCACAATACTGCGCCAATATATTTGTGCTCTGATTATTATTTTTTCATATTAGGGTACAAATTTGTTGACAATAACATTAACAGTACCCTTACCCTTATTTTGATACCGTTATTAGCAGTCTTAAATTCCGTACAATTTTAAGATAGGACTGTCACCATATCAAACATACTAGTGCAACATCTAAATTACAGATTTTTATTCATTTATTTTGTGTACAATTAACTTTTTTTAAATTCGTTTTAAGCTAACACGGTAGCTGTCACCGTACCGAAGGAGGGGGCGCGGCTAATAAATGACGTCACGCTGTCAACGCGCGAGTGTCGAACACTGATGTCGTATTAGCTATTAGCTCACTGCTCATCTATTAGCTCATCTATTAGCTCATCTATTAGCTCCCCGCTCGTGGACGCGGACGGACACGAGCGTGACATTCCTCCGGACAAACGTCGCCATTAGTCGGTTCCGCCCGCAGCTAACGACGGCCACTTCCCGTTCGACCTCGATGCTGCTTTCTCTTTCACAGCCTCAAAAAACTCTGACACCGTTTCACATCCGCCATTAAAACCGTGCGCACAATAAATGCCCCGACCGCGACACGAGTGTGCGTGAATCTGCCCCGGAAAGTGTCTGTTTTACGGGCTTCGCTTACCGACCCGCATCCTCTTCCTGGCTGTTCTGCCGGTTTCTGTCACGCAGAAAGCTGCGTTACGTCACGAGGCCAGACGCGCGTGCCTAAAAACAAAAACACGCAACAGGTAGATCACAGGTTGCGTTCTCTGAAGCTCGCTTTAGGCAGGATTCCCTCTCATCTGTACAGCTGATTGCAGAAAACAAGCAGTTGCGGGTTCCGTTTCATCTCGCAGCGCGTTTGTTTGATCTGTTCCTCGGGTAAGGAGTGAATTCCGTAAAAGCTTTCACCTCTGCTGCCCCCTCGAGGCTGCGTGCTGTACAGGCTGAACCGAAACTCTCTGAAGTCATTGAGGCTGAGATCTCCTGTGCTTTAAATCTTAAATTGTTGTTTGTTGTTCTGTTACAGCTCCCACACTTCTTTTTCTGGCACTGCTACATGCATGGGTCGGGAAATATAGATCAATACCCTTAGATCTGTGTTTGATTGGATGCGTGTACGGTATTTCTACATGTGAGTGATGAGGGCATGGGACACCCTAGTGGCCATCAGGTCACTTGCACGACTTAAGTTGTTGTTTTTCACTCCCAGCAGCCTAAAGATAACATTTATAACCACAGCATTTTCAATTAAACATAACTAAGACTCTCTTTTTTCTTTTCTATTCATTGATTTTTATTTAAAACGCAACGCAACACAACAGCTCGACCTCATTCATTCAAAACGGCCCTAAAAATACACCTTTCAGGGGGAAGAAACGGAGATAGTTATCACGACTCTCTCTGGATCAATCCCCCCCCCCCCCCTTTTTTTGTCCACCTACATTGTACATATTATGTGTCTTTTTAATTTATTGTTATTTTGCATCTGTGGAGTAATTTAATATTAGTTTTATTGGTATTGTTAAATGTCGATGATTAAGGACTTTCAATGGAAACAAGACCGCAAGGGCATTTTTGAGATGCTCCTCTTAGACAGGATGTTTGACTGTACTTGTACTGTAATACATGCTACTGTTTGACTGTACTTGTACTGTAATACATGCTACTGTTTGACTGTACTTTTACTGTAATACATGCTACTGTTTGACTGTACTTTTACTGTAATACATGCTACTGTTTGACTGTACTTTTACTGTAATACATGCTACTGTTTGACTGTACTTGTACTGTAATACATACCAAAGAGTCTTTTTGAATTCATTTGAGGGACACATATATTTAATGGCAGTCTTAAAGATGGCAGAGTACTAATTACTCATTAAAATTATTATGAATTACTAGTCTAGAAATAGCATTTATCTTAGATAATAACGATAATGCATTGGTTTTATAGTGCTATATTATTATTATTAATATGTTACAGTGCTTTTCTAGACACTGTGCATTCACTCCATACCCATACTGACCACCACTGACATTCACTCGCTCGCTACATTCACACGGAGCCGGGAATCAAACCGCCGACCTCTCAATCATATGCCGGCCCTCTCTCGTATGAATTGATTACCTCTGTCCATTTGTTGGTTGGTTAGTTTCTTATAGATATTTGAATAAATGGTGAATATCTTTGATTAGCAGCTTGGAAATGTTTTTTTCTTTCTCTCTCTCTCTCAGCAACCAGGAAGGAGAAAAAGAGGAATTAACTGAGACTGAATACGCAGTCGGAATTTATGAGGCGAGTGTGCAAAAGCACGGCCATGAGAACATTTGATTCGAATTATGTTTCTTTTGAAACTAATCAGGTGCTAAATGAAGGTCATTGGTAATACCATTGGTAGCATTGCCAGTTTCTTTGTGCCACTAAACTTCTCACACCACACTATTTGCGTTTTTCTATCAAAAACAAAATCCCCTTTTCTTGTTATGTAAACTCAATAATATCCAACTAGTCCAGGCAGGAAAGGTCACCTCAGTGAACCGATGTTTGCTCAACAAATGTGTGGCGCTTCCTTGAACTGTAGGCCTAAACAAGTCCTTCATTCACCGGTCATCACACAGGGTTTGCTGTTTCAATTGAACAGAACTGCCTGTCTCTCTCAACCCAGCCAGACAGATGGACGTCCACTATGAGTCTTAGGTTCTGTCCGAGGTTTCTGCCTGTTAAAGGGATGTTTTTCCTTGCCTCCGTTGCCAAAGTGCTTTCTCTTGTGGGTCAAGTTGGGTTCTGTCTTTCCCTGCTACTCCTGTAAAGTGCCTTGGGATGACTTTCTGTAGTGATCTGGCGCTATAGAAATACAATTGAATTGAATTGAATTGAATTGAATTGAAGATCCTCTCCTCTGCAATCTGAGACCATAAGCAAGATCAAAGGATGATCCCTGATGTTGCCATTTTTATACTAAATATTTTCATGTCTGAAGAAAAGGTTTTGCTGTCTCAGCATTGTGGCAGAGGATTAAAGGAACATTAGTTTCCCTTGACTGTTCGTGAGCATGACTTTGCAGGATTAAAGGAAGAAAAGCAAAGTCACTGGACATTTTGTGACATTTATTCATAGGTATGTGTCAAATCGATCAATATGGCATTGTCTGGGATGAGAATTGATCCAAATAAGTGCTGAAAACTTGTAAATGATCACCACCACAAGAATGTGAAAAATTCCAGTCATATTTTATTTTTTTTGTTGGTCCGGCTTTGCTGTTCTGTCTCTCCCTTCCGTGGCGCAACATTCTCTACTATAAATCTCCCGATCACAGTACAAGTACTCACAAAGATATTTGTACACTTTCCTGGTCTGCCTTTAAATCTGTGGGATGCTGTATATAATCTGGTGGCCAAGCTGTGTGTGCTGTTGCATTCAGGTGTTCACTGAGCTGCTAACATCTTCATGTTTGTTTTCTATGTTCAACAGTCCAACAAGGATTTTCTGTTTACTAAAAAATAAAGAGACAAAAAGTGAAGAGAGGAAAGAAAAAAATGGCAATATATATTTGCATTGGATTGGTGATGTAGCTTTCTTTCTTTAATAATAATAATAATAATAATAGGCTTAATTTATATAGCACTTTTTTGGAAATAAAATTCACAAAGTGCTTTTACAGACAATAAAAAAATAAATATGAACCATGCAAACAAAAAATACATAGTAAACAAACATTCATCAATGCAAAACAAATGTGTAAAAGCAACAGTGGCGTCAAGGCACAATCGATGAGACAAGGTACCCAGCAATAATCCTAAATGTTAAAAAAAAAAAAAAGAAATTTTTTATTTAAATTAAATAAATTAAAATAAATGAAAAGTAATTAAAACAGATGACTCCATCAATTAAAAGCCAGTCTATATAAATAAGTTTTCAGAAGTGTTTTAAAAGAAGTTACTGAATCTGCAAGCCGTATATTCTCAGGCAGGTCGTTCCAAAGCCGAGGGGCCCTGATGGCGAATGCTCGGTCACCTTTAGATTTTAACCTCGACCCGAGGATCTCAGGCTGCGGGGGGGGCTCATATAACAACGATAAATCATAAATATATTTGGGCCCAGACCCATAAGAGCTTTAAAAGTGATCGGTAAAATCTTAAAATCAATTCTAAATTGGACTCGCAGCCAGTGCAGCGAAGCAAGGACTGGGGTGACGTGATGGCGTCTGTTAAAACCAGTAAGAAGCCTCGCCGCTGCGTTCTGCACTAGTTGGAGGCGGGACAGTGGTTTGTTGTTTGTGCCAGACAGGAGAGAATTGCAGTAATCGAGTCTTGAGAAGATGAGTGTGTGGATTACTTTCTCCAGGTCTGACTGTTGGAGCATGTGATTTACTTTTGTAATTAATCGGAGATGAAAGAAGCACGATCGAACAGTAGAATTGACGCGTGAGGTGAAGTCCAGATTGCAATCAAATATAACTCCCGATTTGTTTTGCTTTAAGATAAGCTATTCTTCAATAAGGATTTACACTATAGCTGTCCGGTTAACAGAACAACTAACCCGGTCTAGATTGTAAAACTCACAACTGAGTCCCACAAAACAACACTAAATATTCACCTTGCGACTGTTGTTTCTCTTCTTCTTCGGTTTTTGGGTCCCTGACAGATCAATTCTCTCAGACATGATGCCGAGTGACGACCGCAGACCGCTGTTTGTATCACACATCGCTTGCTTCCACACTAGTTTGTTTACAATAAGGCTGACCAATCAGAGCAAGGTCAGGTCCAAGGTCACTCTGTAGGTTGCCAGGTTTCAATCACCCAAACAGGATTTCCCCTGGCAATGGTTATATGATCTTTATACACTGTTTATATACTTATTCATTTAAAAAAATTGTTTTAAGATAAAACTTCCAATGACATAATCATTCTTTTATTTATACCAAAACCCCTATGGCGGATTGGAGGACGTCTGATCCATCCCTGAAAGGTCAAGTCTGAACCTCAGGAACATCTTTGTTGACTCCTGGCATCAGATTACACCTAACTTGTGCTGGAGGTGTCAGATCTGGTATCTTAATTTATTTTTTCATATAAAACTTTATATAAAAAAATAAAAAAATCACCCAAACAGGATAGCTGCCAAGATTACAGGTAGGCGCTGCAGTTTTTATGCACGCTGTGCACATCGCTCCCTGCGTAATGAAAAATAAGGTTGCCAGGTCGGGGGGGCCCCCTAGTGGCCAGGGGCCCCTAAGCAGCTGCTTAGGTTGCTTATAGGCTGGGCCGGATAATGTAGATATTTTGTAATGAAATGATGAATTAACTGTACCTTACTTAAACTTTTTATTTTGTGATTCAGGTGTGTGATTCTGGCAGGAACATAAGCATGCCATTCTTTTATTTATACCAAAACCCCTATGGCGGATCGGAGGACGTCTGATCCAGTTCCTCTCAAACACCCCGGAAAGGTCAATCCAGAACCTCAGGAACATCTCTGTTGACTGTTGGCGTCAGATTACAGCTAACTTGTGCTGTCAGATCTGGTATCTTAAATCAGGGTAGCGATCACTGTAGCCAGTTTCCTTATAAACTCTCAACAGAAGTGTTGTGCAAACAGCTCTCCTACGGTACATGCTGGCATCTCGGAAGAGAACACCTGCGTGCACCAGACTGCCTTTCATTGGGCCCGAGCGCCCAACTGGCGTAAGGTCCGATTGTTTTTGCAACGCAGCGGCTGACGAGGGACACCCACCCACCCGCGCTGCACCCTAACTATAAACCAGCCCCCGCCATTCAACCGACGCCATGCGTACCCCTCGCCGAGACATGTCCAAAATATACAATATGTGGTAGCCGTGGCAACACCTATATTGTTATTGAAACTGCATGGAAACTGTGAGTTACTAATGTAGCCGGTTTGCGAGTTAATAATTACAAGAAAGAGTTTAAATTTCATAACCAGAGAAAATGTCACTGAAAAAGCACGACAGGTAGAATTTCCTCATGAAACATCTTGAACTTTCTCGTGCATTGAGACGACTATCAGGAAGCAAGCTATGAAGAAACACTTTGTTCTGAGGGAGTGTTTTAAATACCGTATTTCTGGGAAGGCCCTTATTTCCCCCAATATTCCAACTGTATGCTCTGCCTTGTATCGAGTGAATGGAACTCCAACGTGGGTTCCGTCAGCGGGAATAGGTTTAATTTGTAACTAGAGGCATTATGCTCAGACGGAAGACAAAGTCACAGTGACTAATGGAAAAGAAATAGAGCATCCAACCGAGTCTCTGTCACCTAAACACTCACGCATAGCGGCAATGAAGGCTCAACACAGCCACCGATGTGCAGTATGGAAAGAGGATGAGACGTCAAAGGGGTCGAGCTGCCTCGCTGTCATCATAGGATAATACAATTACTATAACTCAGGGAAACACAGGGGCAGCCAGTCTACTCTATTTAAGCAAAAGAAGCTGTTACTATTTCATTTTATCTCCATTTAGCCACAAACGTGCAATTTAGATCATATTTAGAAGACCATGTATCTGTTATAAGATAACAATGATTCAGCACCAGTTAATATAATTCTGCCTCTTTCAGCCTGTGTATTTACCATCGTAAATACACAGTACCGGTACTAGTAGTTGTTTTTACTAAGATTTACCTTATTTACAACAACTGTTTGTGCACTGCCATTTTATACTGTATTCGTATATTCCAGCAATTTCAGTTCAGAGCACTGCGTTCTTTTTTTTATTGTTTTGTAATGCTAATGCCCCGGCATGGTTGCACCCTGGATGAACTGGCGACACGTCCAGGGTGTACCCCCCCCCCGTGGTCATCTGGGATAGGCTCCACCTTGATCCACAAGGTGGGTAAGACGGCTAGGTCATCTTCGAGAAACTGGATTTATTGATGGCCATTGGTTACACAAATGTAGCACTTTCAAAGTTAGCCCCTAAACTGAGCATCTCCGCTCATGCTCCACCGCCATCGTTCACTCAGGTGACGTGTGAAGGCTTTTGCTGCCCCTTGTGTGATGCTCTCAAATTCCTTTCACATATTGTACACAGTATCCGTGATACTGCGTTTTCTTTTCTCTCTCACAGCGCGGGTAAGATGTGTAGCAAGGCTGCAGATGATCAGAGGAGACATAAACGGCAGTCATTTCTGTTTTTTTGCTAAACCTTTGATATTATGAATTAGTAAAAAAAAAAGTTCCGACAGCCGATTAAATTGAGAGGCGTCGCATCTGGCAAGAAATGTACGGGGATGACGCCAAAACGCACCCAAGTAAATAAACATCGGGAAATACAAACGCTGTCAAAACAAATCGTCCACATCTTGTTTAAAAAAATTCCTGAGATTCAGCGTTGCCAGAGAATCGTTACCTCCACCAAGGAAGTTGTGTTTTTGCATGCGTCGGTTTGTTTGTCTGTCTGTTAGCAAGACAACACAAAAGTTTCTGGACGGATCTTGATGACATGTTTTAGGAAAGGTTGAGAATCTTACCAGGAACAGTTGCTTTCATCCGGATTGGCGTATAAAGACACTAAAAACAATTTAGAACCCTTTGCTGATGATCCGGATCACCATGTGGACGGTGTAAATCCAATTAGGAGGGGAACGAGCTGCTTGGCGGAGGTCTGCGCTCTCTGAGTGGTTTCTTTCTGTTTAATTTTGTATTCCTATAATAATCAGCAAACTGAACGTTATAATTAAACAGATTATTGCCCCTTCCACATAAAAACACACACAATGATGTAGGCTGTGTTGTTCGGTGCCAGTTCAGCCTCAGTCAAAACTCGCTCATAAAGAGGTCGCCACCAATGAAGCACATGATTGGTACGAGAACATCAAATCTTCCATTGAGTAAAGTGGACAAACGAGCTGGTTTGGTTGGAGAGTGGGAGGGGACGGACTCGCACCAGCATGGGCTGAGCCTCACCTGCAATGAAAGGCAATCTCCTTAGCAGAGGGGCGAGCCGAGTCAGGGACACTGTCAGGTCAGATAAAGATGTGGACAGAGAGCAGGAGCAACGTGAGAGACACCTGAGGAGGGAGGGAGGAAGCACAGGACAGGAATGAGAGACTCACACCATCTGAAGTTGACCCGAGCGCCCTAAATAACTGTCTTCCAAACATGGCAGCCACTTGGAGATTTGCACTTTTTCTCTGCACGCTTCTGATGGTGTCCAGATGCCCGAGCCTGGCCAGGGATGACGCGGAGCATGGCGCCACAGAAGGTAGCGATCACGGGGACACCCCGAGTTCAGACGCCGGACACGGGGAAGGCCATGACACCAGCGAGGACACGGGGCATGCGGACAGCGGAAATGAGGACGGTGGACACGGGGAAGATGGTCACGCAGAAGGGCCCATCACCACTCTACCAATTGTGAGGTGGTTATGGGAACATGTCTCGACTCCGTACCTCGTTGCCCTCTGGATCCTGGTCAGTTGGCTCTGCAAATTGAGTGAGTCCCAACAAGTGTGTCCTCAGACGCTGTAGATCTGATCCGGTGCAGTGATGGACCCGTTTGTCTTAGCAGTAAATGGGATCTAGATTAAAAACACGGTTGTGTAGTTTAACCTCTGAAATGGCTCTGATTTTATTCCTTGTGATCAAATACCGATTCAATCTAATTCAATCATAAGTCGTCAAATAAAAATAGGAGGTGTTTAATTTTTCTTTTTGTCCCTCTCGGCAAAGGTTTATATCACGTCGCGCACTCACAACTCATCGTTTAATACACTATGGAATCAAACGGCTTACGGATCAACCAATCAGCATCCGCTTCGTGATTTCATAAAGTTCTCGTCTTAGTAAGTGTAGTATTTTGCATATGGAGTAAATACAAACGGGAAATACTTAGTTGGGTACCTCAAAACACGGGGCTCATGGAAATGTTCTTAGTTACTTTCCCACAATTTGGATATGTGTAAGAAAGCATTGAGAATAGGACGGCAATAAGACGAGCCCATCCTCCCCGAAGGCCAGCAGCGTCCTTTTGATGGACAAAACAATCGTAAGCGTCGCTCTCGGATCAATTCCATTTTTCCAATTTTAAATTCAGCGGAATAAACTGTTGAATTTGTAGCAATCGCAGCTGTAAATGGCACATTAGTGAAGCAGCATAAGGAATAGATGCGGAAGAATATGGAAGTTGAGCAATTCCTTGATCCGCCTCCTCATCCCGATCCGGCCCAGGATTCGATGGGTTCCTCTGCCCTGCAATAACAACAATTCTAATGAATTAATTTGGGGCCTAAAGAGAGTTTGACCTTCCTCCTTTATAATGCCTGCACATTCGTGTTGTCCTTTTGCGTTCGTGTAACAGAGTCATTGGCATTTTTTGTATACAAAATAGATACAAAAAGGGTCACTGTGTACAATATAAATGAATAAGCATGCATCCAAGTCTGTGTGTTTGTGTGTGTTTGCCACAAATACGGGCCATGATGCAGGTGATGCCGGCGCAGATAGCCGAGCAGTGAAATGAGACTGTAACAGTAGATTATTGAGCTTTGGCTGCTTTGTTGTGGCCTTTTCTGCCTCTGGCTGAAAATGTTACAGCCGTGTTTGTACTGGCAGAAACAGAGTTCTTCATCATTTGAATCTTTGTATTTTTAATCTTTTAAAGTCAACAAAGCTGATCAGCAAGTGTGATATGTTTTTTTTTCTTCTTCTTCTTTTAAAAAAAAATCAATCTTCTTATCAGGCGGCATTACCGTCAAATCGCTGCACTTCCTTGAGCTGATTTAGACCCTTGAAATCGCAAGGGCAAACATTTACACATGGATTAGATGATATCTCTAAAATGTCACTGCTTCCCCTTCAAATAAAGATCCAACTGATGAGGATTGATAAACTTTCACCAATGAACAAATGAGCATTAGTGTGTGTGTGTGTGTGTGTGTGTGTGTATATCTCTATATGAAGTTCGCTGGTCAAACTCAGCATAAAGCAATCTTCCACCAGTCCAAACACAAATGATGTGTGCCCACTATAAATGTTGACTTTCTACTCACTCAGCCTGGTGCAGACAATAGCGCCGATTCTTCACATCTTATTTCCTCCATGCAGATTCACAATGCTTTCTTTCTTTCGTTTTCTCACGGCCGTTTGTTCCCTCTGATCTCAGGAACGATTTCCCATTGTAAAACATTAGCGTTCCAGGTGAAGGAAAAAGAGCATTTTCTCCTTTAATATCAGTGTCTCTGTTTGCGCTAAAACACATCCCCCATAATGACCCTTGTGCTCTTGTTGATGTCGTGATTGAGCATTTGTGTGACCTCCTTTTCACATTTTTTTTTTTTTTTTGCTGTTGAAGGTGTAGCTGTAGAAAGATTTAAAGGTTGGAGTTGAAAGCCAGGTGGCGCTATAACAGATATTTTGCCTGATTCATTAATAAGGCTGACGAGAGCACTTCAGTTGTGACTGCGCAGCCAAAATAATTTCAGGAGGCTATTTTCGAGCATTTAAAACCCAACAGGATCATTCAGTGGACGGCGCTTAGCAACGGCGGAAACACGTTTGCATTTACAAACACACTGTTGAATGATTAACGTATTTGACTAAGTAATGCATCATGTACTTTATACTTTAAGCACACTCAGATATTTCTGTTGCCGCCATAGCAGTCCACACCTGTGCATGCGATTCAACCGATCGTGGAACCAGTCCATCCTTGCAATGAGGCTATTGTCCTTTGTTGTGCTTAAACAGGACGGAACTGTTGGCATAAAAAAAAAAAAACTCCCAAACAAAACACTTTGTGGCACAACAGCAAATCCAGAGAACCAGTGTGCGTGTATAAGGATTCAGAATGGAGCCTGATCGGCATTCACGCTGGAGATATGTTAGCGTCCTAAAACAAGAGAGCGCCCGTTTCCAGCACTAATCAACAACAACGCGTTTGTTTGTGAGCCGAGCTCCGAGCCGGCCTTATAGTCACTCCAGCTTACGGAGGGACAAGAAAGCACAGACGAGCCTTGGAAAAAAACAAGACTCCAGAGCAAATCAGGGGAGACGTCTCTGAAATGACCTCTAGCAGAAGATTCAATTCAATTCAGTTTTATTTATGTAGCGCCATATCACAACAGAAAGTCGTCTCAAGGCACTTTACAGGAGTAGCAGGGAAAGACAGAACCCAACTTGACCCACAAGAGCAAGCACTTTGGCGTTGGAGGCAAGGAAAAACTTCCCTTTAACAGGCAGAAACCTTGGACAGAACCTAAGGCTCATAGTGGATGATGATCTGTCTGGACCGGCTGGGTTGAGAGAGACAGAGAGAGAGAGAGAGGTCTAAAGACAGAGACAATAACAGAGAGAGAGAGAGAGAGAGAATGACAGAGATGGAGAGACACGGACAGGTAGGAGGAGAGTCAAAAACATAACTGACTAAAGAGCTGCTATATAGAACTATAAATGCTAATAAGCTAGCTAAATGCTAAATGCTAATAAGATGTTGCTGCATAAATCTGTTCCATTTACAAAACACAGTTACAATTATGTTGGGATCCCACAGGCTGACAGAAACCGCAAGGAAGCTGCAAAGAGGTCAACCCCGTCCAAATACCTCCAAAGACTTAGTCCAGACAAGGTCCAAGACATAAACACGTATCCAGTTCTCAGACACCCCGCTAAAGACAGATATCGAGAGAACGAAGCTCCTTGCCACGCACCGAGGGGTTTGTCCGAAGTCCGGTTGTACGCTAAACGTAAAGACGGAGGCCGAGGACCAGTGAACATCGCGGCCACTGTCCCCGCATGAAACATTGACATTCCAAGAGTGACATCAAGAAGATGGCCCTGCAGGAAGAAGTGCAAAGTGAGGAGTGAGGAGGAAGAGGAGCCAACATCCTGGATGGTGCCGCCGTTAGAGAGAGGAAGTGGCTGATATCACCAAAACCTGCCAGTGGATGGGAAACCCTGGACGGACAGACGGCACTAACCATGGAAGCATCAAGAACAAGCAGGGCCCCCGCCGGAGTGGACCCCGTCCACGGTGCAGACTGGGCACCGTCCGATTTACAACTCGACATTCACACGATCGCTCGCCCACCGGCGGAGCGACTACCAGGAGCGACTTCAGGGCTCAGCATCTCACCCGAGGACATTTTGACTCTGTGTTTGCATTTTTAAATGCACTTATTCTTTTTCGGGACGACGAGGGAACGAGCTTGTTCACTGAAACGTCTCACGTCTGGACACCTGGGAGTCTTTAACCAGGTTGAGTAACGCCAGCGTCAATCATTCCTCAGCGCAAATCTGTGAGACGGAGCCCGTGGAAATATTCCGGAACGCACACACACACACACACACACACACACACACAGCTATTGGCTCAACATCCCACAAATGACCTCTACTCTTACTCGCTGACTTACGCACACACGAAAGAACACAAACCAAACAGTTACTGGTGAGTGTTGGAGATGTGACTGAATAACAGACAGCATTTACCCCTCCTTTAATCTTCCAACCTCACACACACACACCCACACACACCTGAATTCACTCCTGACCGACTGTGGGCGACAAGATGACACAGAGTCGTCAACTGAGATAGAAAGATGGAACACTAGAGAGAAAAGGAGGAGTAGAAAGCAGAGCGAGTGAGACGGAGGAAGGAGAAACCCACAAAAGGAGAAGGAAGCGGAATTCCAACAGGCCAACATCCCGACGGCGGCCGGGACCCGTGGAGAAGGAGGATATATTTGAGGGGGGGGGGGGCTGTATTTTATTCTTACTGAAACCAATGCCGCGCTGTGGATGTGTGCCCCTGGGGCTGTTGGGGACCGTGTCACTGATCTGTCTGATCTTTGGGGACGGAAACGCGGCGCTGACGCATCAGGAAGCTCGTCTGAGGCCCCCCCAGCCCAAGTCGGGCGTCAATCACACTGACCACGGCCACGGCTCCAGCGCCACAGGGATACCCATCGTCACCTTCAAGTGGCACCACGTGCAGACCCCTTATCTCATCGCTTTATGGATATTGGTGGCTTTTTTGGGGAAAATGGGTATGTCACAAATAATGTAATTTAATATGAGAATGTAATTTATATTGTGATGATGATTGCAGACAGCAACAGCAATCAATCAACATGCAAAGGAAAAAAAATCAACATTTCTAACGGCAAAATAATTTTACCAGCACAAGCAGAGAAACAGTTTGAGTACAAGCAGTGACAAAAAAAACACACAAAAGCGTACCATCTGATTCTTCTAAAGTGAAAGCAAGTTGCTATCTTTAAAATGGCTGTGATTGAAAGATAATATTATTTATGATTTTTAATTTAAAACGTTACAGACGGATCTTGATGAGATTTTCATGAAATGTTGGGAATGTTTCCATTTTAGTGACGATCCAGAAGAGATTCTGGATTCTGGATTACTTTGAAATTTCCGTTATCGTTGCAGTCAATGGAGCTTCAGAATTTGTTCCTCAGTATCTCGGTTGATTATCGACCGACGTTTATGGAATTTGACACGGTCGTGTAGGGCGGGGGCCTCTATCTCGCCACCGAGTTTCATCCGGATTGGATCCGGATTGAGGATACTGTTGCGATTTTAAAAATAAATGGGGGTACACATTGCGTTTAGCAGGATTACGGAAAAACTGCTGGATGGATCCTGATGAAAAAAAAATCCTGAAGACGGGTCTTGGTCTAACTTACATCCCATCAATTTCTGAGAGCGATCCGGCTACCTGTCTGGATACAAAAAAATAAATCAAAATGTTCCTATTTACTCATAATGGAGGCTTTTCCCCCCCAAAAATATTCTTAAATATGCATTCAATTCACTCACCAAAAATCACAGTCATAAAGGGGTCCAATATGCACTATCATGCAAAATGTCTTCTGGATCTGATCCAGAATGAGGTCAGGAAAAATAATATTATTGAAAACTCCATTAATGGATTCAAGAATCAGTTAAAAATACACATAAACTCTGATTCACTTTAACTTTTCACGGTTGGTGTATAAAGATACCAAGAACAATGTAGAACCTTTTGGTGCTGATCCAGATCACCGTGTGGACGGTGTAGATCCAGTTAGGAGGGGGGTGAGCTGCTTGGGGGAGGTCTGTGCTCTCTGAGTGCTTTTCTAGTTTAGATTTTGTTTTTTAATGCTGACATTTCTATTTCACTCCACACATCAGTTGTTCATGACTAAATAAAACGGGCTTTATTGGGACTGCATAATAATCAACAGATATTTGATTAACCGTAAATAAAATAGGTGACATCACATCTGTTTCTGCTGAGCCTAATGTAATGTAATGTTGCCTGTTCTACCTTTGGCTGTGTTATTTAATGATTTGGGACCTTTAACCATACCTCATATTTCCTATGGAAACTCATTGTCCCAATTCAAGCAAAGTTGTCTTTGACTCTGTCTGAATCAGCACAAGAAAACCTGCCTGGGGGGGCTGGAAAGTGAAGTCAGCTCTATGAAATGTGTATATTTGAATGGCTTATTAGGTCCGATTAGCTGGTCCTCTCGAGTGGCACTTTATCAGGCCATTAAGTTTTCACCTCGAGCCAAAGTGTGCCTCTGGAGAGATCTGCCAACCGTGGGTTAATCATGCACAAAACAAAATGCCATTCCCTCTCAGTTCAGATGGTTGATCATTGGCTATTTGTTACCCTCGCTGAAGGGGAGGCGAGGGTATTGCAATTGGGTGCGTTTGTCTGTCTGTTTGTTTGTCTGTTTGTTTGTCTGTTTGTTTGCTTGTTTGTCTGTCCGAGCGCATAACTCAAAAACTAGTAACCCAATCGACTTGAAATTTTTACACAAGCAAGGTTCTGTCCGTGGCTCGGTCCTCCCCGAGAATGGCGTTGATCCGGATCTGGATCCAGATTCTAGAATTATTTTTACATCTGGAATCGTGCCTGTGCTGTAAACTGCTACTTTAAGAGGGAGGGACACAAATGGCATGATGGGAAAAAGAGTCCAGAAGGAGTCTTGTAGTACGTTCCGGAGCAGCAAGCTAGAGCAGGTTTGGCCCCTCTGATCCGGAAGCCCTGTTTACTGTCTCACAAGATCCAATAGTCTTTTGGAGGCGGGGTCTGCAATCTCTGATTGTTGTTTTCTAGTTGAATGTTAGTTTAACGGTTTATTCCTTTAAAACGTGATCTGTCCTGGGACCTTACGATTGTTCCAGTGCAGCCGGGCATCTTGAAATGGAGTTATTATGCATTTCCACTGGAGAAGATCAAATCTGCCCTTGTCTTCTTTCAGTCATCGAGTCCAACCACTACGTGACGAGCGTGATCCCAGAGAGCGCCCTGCTCATCTGCTTTGGCTTCATCCTGGGCGGGATTATTTGGGGTGCGGACAAGGCCCAGACCTTCACCCTGAGCCCGACGGTGTTCTTCTTCTACCTGCTGCCTCAAATCATCCTGGACGCAGGCTACTCGATGCCCAACAAGCTCTTCTTCAGCAACATGGGCGCCATCCTGGTCTACGCCGTCATCGGGACGTGTTGGAATGCCGCCAGTTTGGGCTTGTCGTTGTGGGGGTGTCACCAGGGAGGAGCCATGGGTGAGAGGGGGTTTGATTTTTTTTAAAATATATGTATCAGTTTGGCTTCTTCTCACACTGAACGGGCTCAGAGACATTGTTGGATCTTCAATTATGTCGTTTTTTCCTTCTAATCCTATTTCTAATCTGTTATTAGATTAGGTTGTGATGTGGGAATTAAGTATTTGTTGTGAACTGTGACAAGAATGCATGCTTGTCCCTTATTTTGTCCTGCACGTTGCTCGGTGGCCTCTGAAGAACTTCTCCTGTGCTGCAGGCGACCTGGACATCGGTCTGCTGCAGTATCTGCTCTTCGGCAGTCTGATTGCTGCCGTGGACCCCGTGGCCGTCATCGCCGTGTTTGAACAGGTCCACGTCAACGAAGTCCTGTTCATCATGGTGTTCGGGGAGTCGCTGCTCAACGACGGCGTGACGGTGGTTCGTATCAAGCGGCTGCGCTTTACGTTTCCTGAGTTTGCTGACGCGTCCATCGTGAGGAAAGTAAACGCCGGAGACGTGGAGCGTTAACGGACCCATTTTATACCCTCTTTCCACAAGTTAACGCAGTTCTCATGCACTTAATGCATGTGAAATATCTGAGCCAGTCTTTGGTCAAAACATCAAAGATGCTGCAGGACAGCGTCCCTCGTTTCTGTCTCAAACAGATGCTGCAGGACAGCGTCATTCTTTTCTGTCTCAAACAGATGCTGCAGGACAGCGTCCCTCATTTCTGTCTCAAACAGATGTTGCAGGACAGCGTCCCTCGTTTCTGTCTCAAACAGATGCTGCAGGACAGCGTCATTCTTTTCTGTCTCAAACAGATGCTGCAGGACAGCGTCCCTCATTTCTGTCTCAAACAGATGTTGCAGGACAGCGTCCCTCATTCCTGTCTCAAACAGATGCTGCAGGACAGCGTCCCTCATTCCTGTCTCAAACATCTCCATCAGAAAAGCCTCTGGGAACAAAACCGAAACTAAATTCATGCAATGAATGTGCATGCATGTGCACGCCCCCACCTTGTGCATGTTTTCGTATTGTGAGGTCACCGTAAGGGAGATTTCTTCCAGAAGGAACTATGCAGGATTGCCTGGATGATTTATTTTGCTGTTTTGGGGTTGATAATGACCCAAATCCTCCACAATAGTGTAGAAACATGGGAAAAGTGACTTTTTCATGATATGGGACCTTTCAGAAGGCACCAGCCGCTCCCGGAGGGCTCCTTGAGGTGGCCGCCTTTGATAATTAAGTCGCTGGTATGTCTAAAGAATCACGAGACTCCACTCCATTCGTTGCTGAAGCAAACTGCAATGGGAAGTGACACGTTTCTGGTGGACTGTGATCTCAGAAACCAGCGAATGAAAGCAACGAGAAGTTGGAAGACTTTGTTGCTTCAGGTTGTGGATTCTTGCATTTGCTGCACGTGACAATAAACCACACCAGGAAAAAGCATTTCTGCACATTGTGGCTTTCGTCCACATTTAACTCTTTCTAACCCAAACATTATCTGTCAACCCTGACATTGAAATTTGCCTCTCTTCAACGACAAATAACTCCGGAACCAAAAATGGTAGGAACACACTTGTTTTTTTCTGATGAAAGAAGAGACTTTAATCTTTCTTACATTTGGTGTGTGCGTTAGTCATAGTAAAGAATATTATGTGGAGCTTGGAATATCGGGAAAAATGCACAAAAACTGGGGCACTCAGCATAAAGCTGAGCTGAAAATGGCTGGCACTGAAAGAGTTAATTCTGTTAAAGAACTAAGAATGAACTGATCCTCTGTGAACTGGATACTGGAGCGTTATATTCCTCATTTGACTACTGGGAATATTTTCAAAGCATTCAAACGTTAGTAGAGGGTTCCCAAAATCATGATCAAATCCGAATAAATCCAGGCTAACGTCGGGACAAGCGACTCAAAGCTGAAGATGACGAAAGGAGACAAAAACATATTTCAAATGAAAAGCTGGACCAGAGATTAATCCCGTTATCAGAACGGTGCACACACTCCTAACCAACACTTTAATTCACTTTATCCAAAATCAGAAATTCATTGAGATGCATTCTGGTTTCACGGAAATCAAAGTTCTGCAGTTTTTTTTATTAATCCTGCTGACAAGAAGAGCCCGAATGGACACGCATGGAGCGTAGCCTCTTTGGCGGCGGCTAACGTAGCATGAATGTGTGTCCCATCCATTCTTGCCTCATTGCGCTTCTCCTTTCCTTCTTCTCTCAGGTGCTCTTCAATGTATTTGATGCTTTTGTGTCACTGGGAGGATCCAAAATTAACGCTGTGGAGATTATTAAAGGAATAAGTAAGGAGTGACAATAATTAACCCTTTAATAGTGAATACCTTTTACATGCTGCTCCAGCGGATTGTCCAAACACGGACCAATCGGTTAAATAAATCGATTTTTTTTGAGTAAACACATCCCATTTTTCTCCAGTCTCCTTCTTTGTGGTGGCGTTCGGTGGCTCCCTGCTCGGCTTCGTGTTTGGCCTGCTCATCTCTCTCCTGACCAGATGCACCAAGAACATCCAGATCATTGAGCCCGGCTTCGTCTTCGTCTTGGGATACCTCGCTTACCTGACGGCCGAGATGCTCTCCCTGTCCGCCATTCTTTCGTGAGCGCCCCCAGATCAAGCATCTCGTTTGCTTTCCGTGTTCTCGCTTTTGTCGGGGCGTAAACGCGTTTCGTCGTGCGTTCCGTTGTGCTCCCGTCCCGCAGGATTCTCTTCTGCGGCATGTGCTGCCAGAAGTACATCAACGCCAACATGGATGAGCGGTCCGTCACCACAGTCCGATACGTCATGAAGGTTTTAGCCAATGGCTCGGAGACCATCGTCTTCGTGTTCCTCGGCATCTCTGCCATCGATAAGGCCATCTGGGTGTGGAACACAGGCTTCATTCTCCTCACGCTGCTCTTCATCTTCGTGTACAGAATCC
>NC_090909.1:11044166-11227767 GCF_040956055.1 Brachionichthys hirsutus
GACCGGCACGACGAACTAACCTACCGACGGGGTAAAAACGATAAACATCCCGCCTGTTTGTGTTGAATTAGCCGCGTAGTCGCTAGTTGTCGTCGGCTAACGCTAGCCGCGCTGCTAGCTAGTCAGGGAAATGTAAGCAACTCAAGTCCAAACTGTCACCAACATTTCCGACGCTGAGAAAATGTCCTCTTCCTTACAGATACGCGGGAAATAACCCCAGAGGACGGAAGTGGGGACATTTTGTGCCACTTTGAGCTGTCATCTGCGATAAGGCGGATCGGTGGAGGAGACCTACAGCCGACACGGAACCCCCCAGCGGCCCGGTCCCGAGTTAGCGACCCGAGCCGAGGAGCCGCGAAGCCGGGGAGCCGAGTATTTCGCCTCGCAGAGAAAAGTGCTCGCTGGGTGCCGGGTCGTCCGGACGGAGACCTCATGAATGGAAATCGGAACAACAGGTGGGACCCCCGCGTCTGAAAACACTCTCGCTGCGCTCATTGGCTGTTTATAGTGAGTTAGGTACAGCCCGCGTGCGGTAATGTGATCGATCGATCGATCGATCGGTAGGTTAAAACAAACGGGCTGCTCTGGAGAACTCCTACCTGCGGCCCCAGCAGCGGGTACTGGTTCGATCGGTTCCGCGCTCTGCTCCAACCAGTACCGCGGGATTGTTGCGTGGGCTACGTCACTGCTGGTGCTGTCAAAGACAGGTGGTGATCCCGTCAGGTGTGCGTGCGTGCGTGCGTGCGTGTGTGTGTGTCACCCTAGTTTCTGAACCGTGATGATTACAGATTAGTTTTACGTCATTGGTCGATTCACGTTTTGCCACAGGGAAGATTTCCAGTCCCAGTTTGTATCTATTGATGATTCTTCAATCAAACTGGTTCATCAAAGGGGACCCGATAACTCTCCGGCCAATCAGCGGCGAGCTTGAGTTCCCATGCGGCCATGCTGGGAGCAGATCGACCTCTGTTCCGTCTGAAAATGAGCTTTACAAGGACTATGATGTGTGCTGGTTGGATGTGAGCTCTGATGTGAGCTGGTTGGATGTGAGCTCTGATGTGAGCTCTGATGTGAGCTCTGATGTGAGCTCTGATGTGGGCTCTTATGTGAGCTCTGATGTGAGCTCTGATGTGAGCTGGTTGGATGTGAGCTCTGATGTGAGCTCTGATGTGAGCTGGTTGGATGTGAGCTCTTATGTGAGCTCTGATGTGAGCTCTGATGTGAGCTCTGATGTGGGCTCTTATGTGAGCTGGTTGGATGTGAGCTCTGATGTGAGCTCTGATGTGAGCTGGTTGGATGTGAGCTCTGATGTAAGCTGGTTGGATGTGAGCTCTGATGTGAGCTCTGATGTGAGCTGGTTGGATGTGAGCTCTGATGTGAGCTCTGATGTGAGCTGGTTGGATGTGAGCTCTGATGTAAGCTGGTTGGATGTGAGCTCTGATGTGAGCTCTGATGTGAGCTGGTTGGATGTGAGCTCTGATGTGAGCTGGTTGGATGTGAGCTCTGATGTGAGCTCTGATGTGAGCTCTGATGTGAGCTCTGATGTGAGCTCTGATGTGAGCTCTGATGTGAGCTCTGATGTGAGCTCTGATGTGAGCGGGTACCGTACCTAGAATAAGTGAAGCGTCGGGGATCTCTTCCAGTTCTGCACACATGAGTCGTAGAATGTGGCCAGACCATCGTCGAAATCACGCGACTAAACAAACCGAGTGTGTTCTCATACTTTATTGAGCTTAACATGCTCAATAAGAGAACATGAATGAACCCCCGGGCTGAGTGTCTGGCTGACGCTCCTCCGGCAGCAATGACCTCGGCTAAACGTCTCAGACGTGGAACGCTCGGCAGGCATTAGGACCAATCGTCTTTACAAAACGGTTGCGGTTCTATTCTTGGGATGTCTGAATGGCCCTCGTGAGGTCATGCCAGACCTCAATCGGGTTGAGGTCCGGACTCTGACTGGGCCACTCCAGAACATGCTTTTTATTCTTCTGGAGATGGTTTGCTTCGGCGCTTTGGCTCATTGTCCTGTTGCAGAATTCCGTCCTCCTGAGAATTCATTCTTCCACTGATGATGGCAAGTTGTCCAGGCCCTGAGGCAGCAAACCAAATAAAATATGAGAACATATGATTGTTTGAGTGGTATTTGTTCAAGCATTTGAGTTTGACGTTGATCTGGCCACATTTTATAACCACTTCGTAATCCCGGACGCTCTTATTTTCGGTACCCGCTGTACTTGTGGGGTGTTTGTGTTTTGATTTGTGTGTGAAATTTCAATAAAAGGGAAAACGTTCTTCGTGCACTTATCTTTTGGCGTGTATGATGAACTTCATTTAGTTGATTAAAATGCAGCCAACTCACTGGAACACAACAATAATATATCAAAATTAAGCAAGAAATGAATATAGAAAAAACGCAAAGATGTAAACGTTGATATTTAACAAAATAATAATGTTGTAACGCAGAGAAATATAAACCGCAGAAATATATTGGTGGCATTCAGAGTATTAGTCGGTGCAGCCCAAGAGAAATGAGGCAAATCTGTGTGCACCTGTTTTTCCTCCACCTGTCAGCACGCCTCTAGTTGCCATGGAGAAACCGTAGCAACACAGTCACAGGGGAGGAAGCGACCTCGGGATGCATTAACAGAACGCGTGGTGACTCCGTCCAGCGGGTCCGGGCCCAGCCCTGGACTCGGACAGGAACTGTTTGAGGCATTCCAGCTCCTCTCAGTCGTTTCATGTCCATGTTGGGACAGGACGAGGACAAAAGAGTTGTCCTCGTCTCATTGGGACGCAGCACACTGCTCTGTCCTTTTACGCAGGTTTCTGATTCAAAGTTATGCAAATGGAGTGATTGTGAGATGCCGTTTGTTTCCCAGTGAGTACCTTCCAGCGTGGCGTTTCTGAATGTTGATGTTTAATTAGGCTCCTCCTGACTGGAGGAGGATAAGCTGTCAGTGCTGAGCTGCTTTCCCTTTAAATGTCACCGAACTCGGTAACCTTTTTGCACGGCCGTTATCAGGCCGGTGTTTCAGGTTTGTCACTTTGACGTGAGGCAATGGTTCTCGTTCCTGTCCTCGCTCCTACCCGCTGCTCTTTCCTCCTCATTTAGAATCGGAATCAGAATCGGGAGTAGAACTTTGTGTATTAGCAGCAGCGACCACTTCCTTCCGCCGGTTTGTCTGCTTCTCGAAGCTCTTGGTTTCTTTTTATTACCCTCGCCGAAGGGGAGGCGAGGGTATTGCAATTGGGTGTGTTTGTCTGTTTGTCTGTTTGTCTGTCTGTTTGCTTGTTTGTCTGTCCGAGCGCATAACTCAAAAACTAGTAACCCAATCGACTTGACATTTTTACACAAGCAAGGTTCTGTCCGTGGCTCGGTCCTCCCCGAGAATGACGTTGATCCGGATCTGGATCCAGATTCTAGAATTATTTTTACATCTGGAATTGTGCCTGTGCTGTAAACTGCCACTTTAAGAGGGAGGGAAACGAATGGAATGATGGGAAAAAGAGTCCAGAAGGAGTCTTGTAGTACGTTCCAGAGCAGCAAGCTAGAGCAGGTTTGGCCCCTCTGATCCGGAAGCCCTGTTTACTGTCTCACAAGATCCAATAGTCTTTTGGAGGCGGGGTCTGCAATCTCTGATTGTCTTTCTAGTTTCTGTTTTGGGTCTTTGGGTCGATGCTTGTCGATACGGCGGAACCTCGTTTGTCGAATATAATTCGTTCCGTAATACTGTTTGAAAACCGAAGCTACATTTCCCATAAGAAATAATAGAAACTAGATGACTCCGTTCCTACGCAGCAGATACACGCTATTTACATGCCTACAGGTATATTAATATGTAACTACGCGTATCCAAACAGGCCATTGTCATTTATATTTTCATCCATCACTCTATGTAGAAACGATATATTGTATTGCTTGTGTCAAGTTGGCACATTTGCGAAGTGTAGCATATGAGGGTGGCACAGTGGTTAGCGCTGTCGCCTCACAGAAAGCAGGTACAAGGTTCGAATGCTACCTTCGCGTAGTTTGTATGTTCTCCCTGTGTCGCGCGGGTTTTCTCCAGGTCGTGTTCTCCAGGTGAATTGGGCACACCAACATTGTCCGTAGGTGCGAGTGTGTGCACGAGTGGCTGTTTGTCCTTTGTGTGGCCCCCCGCGATGTACTGGCGACGCCTCCGGGGTGTGCCCTGCCTCTCGTCCATAGGAAGCTGGGATCTGCTCCAGCAACACGCGTAAACCCGTGAGGCGGATAAAGCGGAATGAATGAATGATTCCATGGTGTGGTATAATAATAATACCCACGAGGCTGCATTATGTGATCTAATAATAAGACATAAATAATCGTCCAACTTGTGGAGTTGCTGCTTGTTTTTCCGTAGGAGCAGTCGGAGCCCAAGCCCAAGCCCAAGCCCAAGCCCAAGCCCTTTTCACTTTGCCGAGGCGGCCTGGCTATGGCACCATTGGGAAGCCGATCAAGCTTCTTGCCAACTGCTTCCAGGTGGAGATACCCAAGATCGACGTCTACCTGTACGAGGTGGACATCAATCCTGAGAAATGTCCTCGCAGGGTCAACAGGTAACGGCGAAGACTGGGATTGGATCCGTCCTTACCGGTCGAGAGCGTTTATAAAAGGGCTGGCGCCCTTTGGCTTTTGCGTTAGCGTCCTCTCTGTGTGAGGCTGCATTCACGCTGCATTCACACTGATGTGCTCCTGCCCCTGGTGGTCTCTTCAGGGAGGTGGTGGACTCCATGGTTCAGCATTTCAAGGTGACTATATTTGGCGAATGCCTGCCGGTCTACGACGGGAAGAAAAGCCTCTACACCGCCAACCCGCTCCCCGTTGCCTCTAACGGGGTAAGACACGGAACGGAAAGCGTTTTACGCGGGACGCGCTTCACGCGGCGCACGCTAAAACCGTCGGCTTCCCTCCCCAGGTCGATCTGGACGTCACGCTGCCAGGTGACGGCGGGAAAGACCGCCCGTTTAAAGTCACCATCAGGTTTGTGTCTCTGGTCAGCTGGCACATGCTGCACGAGGTGCTGACGGGACACATCCTGTCGGAGCCAGTAGACCTGGAGAAGCCGATCAGCACAAACCCCGTTCATGCCGTGGACGTCGTCCTCCGACACCTGCCCTCCATGAAGTGAGTTCGCTCCCTAAAACGGGTGCATTTAAAAAAAGAAATAAACATTTCCCCCCCCACATACGGTGGTTTTTATAGAATCCTCCAGACAAAGAAAGCGACGTTGTTGCTGGAGGGAAACGCGGTTTTATCTCCGGTGGTTTCGGACCATGCTGCGCCGTGTCCAGCGAATGCGTCTCCCAGCCCGAGGACATTGAGCTAGCATGTTGCGTTGCCTTCGCGACCCTGTCATCATCAGGTACACGCCGGTGGGACGGTCCTTCTTCTCCTCCCCCGAGGGCTACGACCACCCGCTCGGAGGAGGGAGAGAGGTCTGGTTTGGCTTCCATCAGTCGGTCCGGCCAGCCATGTGGAAAATGATGCTCAACATCGATGGTGAGTGCTGAGCAGGAGGAAAGTCGGGGACGTAATAATACATTCAGCTTAGCTTATAATTAAGAATGGACATGAGCGTTTAGTTCTGCTCGATGCCCGGGCTGGGTTCCGGTCTGACCCGGTCCTGCATCGTTTCAGTGTCGGCCACGGCCTTCTACAAAGCCCAGCCGGTGATCCAGTTCATGTGCGAGGTTCTGGACATTCACAACATCGACGAGCAGCCACGCCCTCTGGCGGACTCCCACAGGGTCAAGTTCACCAAAGAGATCAAAGGTAAGGGTGGTGATGGGAGAAAATAAAGGTCCCGTTTAAAAGCGTCGACCCCCCCGTGCTCGTCTCCATCGACGCCTCCGCCGTCTTTACAGGACTTAAAGTCGAAGTGACTCACTGTGGGACCATGCGGAGGAAGTACAGAGTCTGCAACGTCACGCGCCGTCCCGCCAGCCTCCAGACGTACGTTCCCGCGCTGCACCCCGGTGGCGATCAACCGCCGTCGCAGCTCGCGCTAAAAGGAGATTCCCGTTGCCTCTCGATCCACAGATTTCCATTGCAGCTGGAGAACGGTCAAACAGTCGAGCGCACGGTGGCACAATACTTCAGGGAGAAGTACAACCTGCAGCTGAAGTTCCCCCACCTGCCCTGCCTGCAGGTGGGCCAGGAACAGAAGCACACCTATCTGCCTCTGGAGGTAAGGACGGACACGTGCTAATGATCACACCCTGATCGATTAAAAAGAGCGGCTAACGTAAGGAGAGCATGGAGCGAAAGGAACCGGAGCTAAACCGAAGGTCAACTCGGGCAGATTAGCAGGCCGGATTGGGAGTCCATTCATCTGCGCTGCTGTTTCAGGTGTGCAACATTGTAGCCGGCCAGCGCTGCATCAAAAAGCTAACTGATAACCAAACGTCCACCATGATCAAAGCAACGGCGCGCTCCGCGCCGGACCGGCAGGAGGAGATCAGCCGGCTGGTGAGCCTCCTTTGAACCCGAGATAAATCGACGAGCGTCTTTTCCCCGTCATGCGTAAATCGTTTCCTCTCCCTTCAGGTGAGGAGCGCTAATTACGAGGCCGACCCGTTCGTCCAGGAGTTTCAGTTCCGCGTCCGAGACGAGATGGCGCAAGTGACTGGCCGCGTCCTGCCGGCCCCCATGCTGCAGTATGGCGGCAGGGTGAGCTCTGAACAATTCATGGTACCGTCCCTTTAAATCGTGCTTCATATGCATGCGTGTTTGAGTGAGAGTGAGTGAAACGGAGCTGTCATTCACACGAGCTGCACATTCACACGAGCTGCAGGTTCACACGAGCTGCACGTTCACACGAGCTGCACGTTCACATTCACACGAGCTGCAGGTTCACACGTGGACTAGCAAATGTTATTTTAAAAGTCAAAAGCATTATATTATAATCCTTTCAGTAATCAGACATTGATCATCCAAATGTACAAATTGATTATTTTTGATCCTGATTGAAACACTGACTGTGTTTCATCGGGATAAAATATAAATTTAAGGTTAGCCACTCTCTCGCAGCTCAGGGCTAAACCCTCGCTTAACAACAGAGTTGCGCTCTGAAGACGCCGTCGCTAAACGATTTGTCATCGAACGAAACCCCCGTTGACCGACACAAAGGAGGACCCCGCGATTCGCTGGCGACGCTTCCGGGGTGTAACCAGCCATGCCATGACGCGTGCCTTAGGTTGCCGACGGCTGGTATAACCCTTTTATACTACGGACCCACTCACGACTCGGCAGCCAGTGCATTCAGCTCATCGTAACAGCAGGTTCTTGTCGCTAAACATATACTTTTAAAAGTCGGAAAATCCTGTCGTTGAATGAATACTTCGCTTAGTGAGCGCCACCTCGATTACACCCGATCCAGTTCTGCCTCTTTTGCCTGTGAACTTTAGCTTTTTGAATTTGCTGTGGCTTCGCTGTTCGTAGCGATCAATCTGCTATTGAGTGGCTGGCGGCTGATCCACTGATCCGCTCTGTACTGTGTGTGTCTCCGTGTACTGCACGCTGAATGTGCCTCTGTGCCTGCCAGCCCCAGCAGATCAACCCTGCGCTGTCGTTGCAGAACCGTACAGTGGCGACCCCGAGCCACGGGGTGTGGGACATGAGGGGGAAGCAGTTCCACACCGGCGTGGAGATCAAAATGTGGGCCATCGCCTGCTTCGCCACCCAGAGGCAGTGCAGAGAAGAGATCCTGAAGTGAGAGCCCAGAAATTCCTCTCATTGCTCATTTGAGTTGAAATATTAATCATGCATATGAAGAATACATCATTTTGAGTATTTATTTTCTTATTTTTATTACATAGTTGTTTTTTTAAGTTAATATCTTGGGACATTTTTTAGTCAATATAAATATTTCACACTGATAAAGACAGCTTTGTCTTAAAAAATACGTATTACAGACTTTTAATTAAAAGAAAAAACACAATAAAGATGCAAGTCGTCCCCCCCCCCCCCCCATCAAAATGATCCGGTATAATAATAATAATTCCCTTTTTCTTCATGATTAGGAGCTTTACTGATCAGCTGCGTAAAATCTCAAAGGATGCTGGGATGCCAATTCAAGGCCAGCCGTGCTTCTGTAAGTACGCCCAGGGAGCCGACAGCGTGGAGCCGATGTTCAGGCACCTGAAGAACACCTACGGCGGGCTGCAGCTCATCATCGTCATCCTGCCGGGGAAGACGCCCGTCTACGGTACGACCAGAACGGGCCCGAGCGCGATGGACGTAAAGTGTCTTGTCTGCTGAAGCAGAGATTTAAAAGGCGTGAACTCTGTGACCGCCAGCCGAGGTGAAGCGGGTCGGGGACACCCTCCTCGGCATGGCCACCCAGTGCGTCCAGGTGAAGAACGTGGTGAAGACGTCCCCCCAGACACTCTCCAACCTCTGCCTCAAGATCAACGTCAAACTGGGCGGGATCAACAACATCCTGGTTCCGCACCAGCGGTACGGTGAACACACGCCATCCGGGGGGGCGTCAGACCCTTCCGGCTGCTCGCGTTGTTCCCCTCTGCCTCATGACGGATCTTATTTCCTCCTCTCGTGCTTCTAGACCCTCGGTGTTCCAGCAGCCCGTCATCTTCCTCGGCGCCGACGTGACTCATCCTCCAGCAGGAGACGGGAAGAAGCCATCAATTGCAGCCGTGAGACGTCACTTTAAAGGAGAGAGACTCTTGTCTCGTCCTCACTTCTACTCCTATTAATGTGTCCACTGCCGGGAGATGCGGGCTTTAAGGAGCCGTTTGGGTGCCTCTGTTCAGTGATGATGTGCCCCGCCCGGCTTTTACACTAATCAATGATGCTGAAAGGGCTCTGCAGGCCTTGGTGAGGGAAGGACAGCGTCTCAAGAATGTGAATGCTTTGGACTAGGGAAGTCCCGATCAGGTTATTTAGCCTCCGAGTCCGAGTCATTTGATTTTGAGCCGATACCGAGTCCCGATCCGATACTTTTATAATACAGAAGAGTGAAGAAACGGATCCAGGATGTCCCTTATTATTAATTTTATTGTCTTATTTCAACGTTTAACTCTTAAACAGAGCACAGAGCACTTCTGTGGCGTAGCTCGAACATTCAAGTAATAAATAAAAGACTTTTGTCACTTTGGACTTGGACTCGGAGTGAAACAGGAAATATTAAATACCAATATTTAAAATAAAATAAACAGCACTTCAAAATACTTGACGAGCTTCAAGCTGCTTCCCTGTTTTGCCCCGATTGCCAGCATTCAACCAATAGCGTCACAGGAAGTGATGTCATGCCGCACGCGCTGCCGCCTCTGCCTGAGTAGAGAGGGCTCATTCTGTGCGAGCCCGATCCCGTGATGGGACCGGGACGTCCCGACTCTCGACATGATTCTCAAACGCTGTTCTGCTGCGTCCGTTTGGGGACATCAAGGAGCTTCTGAGCCAACCGCCAGCTGTCTTTCCCGTGCAGGTGGTGGGCAGCATGGACGCTCACCCCAGCCGGTACTGCGCGACGGTGCGGGTCCAGAGGCCGAGACAGGAGGTCATCCAGGACTTGGCCTCCATGGTGCGGGAGCTCCTGATCCAGTTCTACAAGTCCACCCGCTACAAACCAACCAGAATCATCTTCTACAGGGACGGCGTGTCAGAGGGACAGTTCAGACAAGTACGCAGAATGCTAACATGCTAACACCTGTCCCCGTTTGCATGTTTATCTACCTGTTGTGTTCCTGTGAAGGTGCTGTACTACGAGCTGCTAGCGATCAGGGAGGCTTGCATCAGCCTAGAGAAGGATTACCAGCCGGGGATAACTTACATCGTCGTACAGAAGCGCCATCACACTCGCCTCTTCTGTGCAGATCGCAACGAGCGGGTGAGTTGATGGAAAATCAAGTTCACGGCACCCACACAGTGTTTTTTTTTTTTATGGCCGTCGTGTCTTTCCACCTGTTGGAGCCGGTAGTTGTAGTGAAAACGATCACACAAAAAGATCAGGATTCAATAACTGGTGCCGATCAGGCCCTTCATTGGAACGTTCTCCGTTGGTTAAATTCCGTTTTCCCCTTCAGGTTGGAAGAAGTGGGAACATTCCCGCCGGCACCACGGTCGACACGGACATCACTCACCCCTACGAGTTTGACTTTTACCTCTGCAGTCACGCTGGAATCCAGGTAAAGCAGGCAAAGCCTTAAATGCACGGAGCCGGAGCACACCGCCTTCACCCCGCCTCACCTGCTGATCGTTTCATCGTCTCTCTGGGGTGTCTTTGACTCTGCTTGACTCCCCCCCCCCCCCAGGGTACGAGCCGGCCTTCCCACTATCACGTTCTGTGGGATGACAACTGTTTCACTGCCGACGAGTTCCAGCTCCTCACCTACCAGCTGTGCCACACCTACGTCCGCTGCACACGCTCCGTGTCCATCCCGGCTCCGGCCTACTACGCCCACCTGGTGGCCTTCCGAGCCCGTTACCACCTGGTCGACAAAGAGCACGACAGGTAGGGCAGACCCTAACCCTAAATAGGAGGTGCTGTCTTAAAGACACAAACAACTAGAGAGCGTTTGAACAAACTGAAACACAAAAGTCGTACTTTCCAGACTATAAGACGCTTATTCCCCCCCCCGCTTTGGACGCTGCGGCTTTTACAGCAGTTGGCCTCTTCACATCTAACCAATGAAATGATCAGGCAGGTCACAGTGGACCAATGAGACGCTTCGAATGACAAACACACGCTGAATTCTTCAGTCATTTTGCGCTTCATGCACACACAGACAGTGTTCCAAACTCAATTCAGCGTAAACAACAAACGGTCACATGTCGACCAAGTATTCTGAACATCAGGAGGAGAAAGGTCTTCAAAAGTGTGAAATGAAGGACGTATAAAGTCGTATAAGAGAAAGTTCCAGCGGATCCCTAAATGTAAACAAAGCGATCATAGTGTTTCCTGTCTGTATTGCTAAACGGAGATCGACATCAGTCACTCTGGACGAGGAGACGCGGCGAAAGAGAAGCAAAATGACAAACAACTCAATGGAGTTGCGTGTAATTTGTGTGTTTGCATGTATAATGACAAAGAATAACATATTTAAAGATTTCACCAATCACTCAGAAACAGGAATAAACAGGAGCTGTTTGTGTTTGTGATGGCAGAAACGTCGTTTGTACTCTCGATTGCAAAATTCAGCAGTGTTCAAGCACCCCCCCCCCCCCGCGAATCTCAAATTGCTCGTAAATTCAGACAAGAATTATCAAGAATTTTTGTTCCAAAATAGTTTTTTCATTTTATTCCATCACCATGAAGCGATGATAATATGGAATCCGCTTTTTTATCTCAAAATATGCTAAATGGCTCAAATAATCCACTTTTCCTTGATCAGTGGTGAACGGAAAGTCATGCAAAGTCTTTTTTCTTTCTAAATGTAGTGGGCGTGGCTTGTAATCCAGCTGCGCTTAATGATCCGGAGAATACGGTAGTGCTGAAATGATACATTTGGAGATTTGCATTTGTAAGACTTGGAAGGCACCGCTAGAATCTCGCTTTATGGCGTCGTATAAATCAAATTTCGGATATTCAAGATGCAAAGACTGAATTGGATACATTTTCTAGATGTTTTATTATATTGTGTCTTGCTGTGATTTACCTCCCGGCAGTGCGGAGGGCAGCCACGTCTCGGGGCAGAGCAACGGCAGAGACCCTCAGGCGCTGGCGAAGGCAGTCCAGATCCACCACGACACAATGAGGACCATGTACTTCGCCTGAACTCCCCCTCTACTTCGGTTTGTCCCGGCTGCTCAGCCAGCCCCCCCCCTCCCCCCCCCAGGCTGCTGTAGCGCTGGCCACCGGACCTCGACGAGGAGCACTGCGTAAGGATGTAACGAGACAGAGAGGCGTTACAGCCGCATTATGCAAATTGAAACCAGCCAATTGTTCCTGTGCTCCAACTCGCATCTTTCTCACCGACATAATCGCGGCTGAATTTACACCCCAGCGACCCCCCCCCCCCTCCCACAGTCTCCTTTAAAGCTCCCAGGTCACATCTGCACCTTCCAGCTTTTAGCTGCAGTCGAGTTTCTCTTACCTTTGCGTTTAAAGAACAGCGGAACAGCAGGGAATCCAGAACTTGTTTTGTTTAGATGCATGGGGGGGGGGGGGCATGACCCAGAACCAGAACCAGAACCAGAACCAGTGAGGATCCGAGCTGCTCCGTAGCCTCATGTTGATCCTAATGTTGCTGCTTTAGATCATAGATGTTTTATAAATGTCTGTTTGTGTGGTTTTCAGCTTGTCTTGTTAACAAAAAAATGGGTGTTGTTTCTGCAAATTGCCATGGCAACAGCTGAGCGTGCTGGTAAACGGCTGCCTTAGCGTTAACTCTTCTCCCTTTAAGCCAATGGCTGACAGCGACTCTGCACTCCACCCAACAGAGGCGCCGAATGAAATCTGAGTGATCGTTTTTTTTTTTTTTAAACAAAGCCAAGTAAGCCATCGATGATGTATTGTGTCTCGCGTGATGCCTTGCTGCGGGGGCTCGGCGCAGAGGGAGGACGCCGCGGTCTCAAAGCGGACCGTTTTTAGCTTCTTACACTTCAGCTTGGTGCAACGTTTTATACTCGTGTGTTTGAGTCCTCCTGCTATTTATGAGCTTCTGTCCTTTCAACTTAAATTAACATTTCAGCAATACAGTCAAACACTTTCTCTCTGCAACGCCCCCCCAGTGCAATATGGAGTAAACGCGGAGGGGGGTGGGTTCAGCCGAGGAGGGGTGGGGGGGGGGGGGGGGCGTTGGTGCACTAGCATTGTTCAGACGTGAGTTTTGGCAAGTGAAACGCGACTCGGGTTTCGGAATGCGCAGTATTTAACGTTCTTATGAAGGAGCAGGACTGATGGACGGGGGTGGGGGGGGGGGGGGGGTTCACGGAGATTGAACAAAGTGCCTGATGAAGTGTTGTTCGACGGGTTGTTCTTTGGATGTTGGTTTGGATAACTTTAAAGAGACGGCTGTGATGTCATCACCGGCAGGGTTAGGGTTAAAAAGGTCGCCCAGAAATTAACGGTTTTTTTGACGGCGTTTGTCTGTTAGCAGGATTTCCGCTGGATGGATCTTGATGGGGGGGGGGGGGGGGTTAATGGGTCTTGGTCTAACTTAGATCACGTTCAATTTTGATTCGGGCGATTCGGTCTGGATCTTCCCATTGACTTATAGAGGCTTTTTTTCTGGTCAAACGTGCATTCAGTGCACTCCCCAGAAGTCACAGTCATAAAGGGTCCGCTATGAATGAGATGTGAACCAATATTACGTTTTAGCATTGAAACCGCTTTAACAGATTCCATTTAGAACCTTTGGATGCTGATCCAGATCGCCGTGTGGACGGTGCAGATCCGGTTGGGAGTGGAGCGAGCTGCTTGGCGGAGGTCTGCGCCCTCCGAGTGCTCTTTCTCGTGTTCGTGGTGCGGCTGTAAAAGTTGTGCAACGTCTCAATCCAAGCCTAACTCAGCCGTAAAGTTTGCTTTACGACGCTTCTTCTGAAGAGCCCAAAGGAGTTGTGTCACTAAGAAAGCAAAAGCGTGGCCCTCTATGCTCGTCTGGCCATCTGTAAGGTGGCGCTCGTAAACGTGAAGGACGGGAGCGGGCGTGGCGTGGCATCCGTCCCAGTGAGGACGGGGCACAGTTCAGTCTTCAGCGCAGGCCCAACCTGGGGATCAGTAATCCTAATTCTTCTGCAGATTATTTTCTTTGATCATGTCCCGCAGCCTAATCTGCTTCAGAAGGATTTGAGTAGCTGTGAGGTGTGTCGTTGTTTTTGTTTTGCTTGAAAATGACAAAAAATATTATTTGAAAATCAAATTTTATAAACGATTTTCTGTCATTCAACTAATTATTGCAGCTCTAATTATTTTATATATATATATATTACAAAAACACCTCTATGATTGGAAGAACAGTCTTTATGCGCAGCGAGCTCTGGACACTTTAGTGGCTTATCAGTCAGATTACACATAAATAATTAGCATCAGATTTACATAAATGTTTATGATTCAACCATCGCCTGGGATCTGTTTCTTTGTTTGCAGCATAGTTTATTGCCGATAAAGCTTTCAGGTGTCGTCACTCGGACCAAACCAACGTGCCTGCCCGGGGGGGTGGGGGGGGGTCGCCTTGCATCATCCTGCCGATGGGCTCTGTCCTGCTAACTGTGCTAGCGTCACTAAAACAAAGCTGCTGCAAGAAAACATTTAATAGTTCAGACTTCAGATGAATAAAGAGCGAGTTTAAGCAGATATGGGTGGAGTCGACTCGCATTCTAATTTGGAGACATTTGAATCTTTTTAACAGCAGATGACGCCCCCCCCCCCCCCCCCCCCCTTCATGTTTGTTGCCACTTTGAAGCTTCGTGTCGGACATTACCAGCATTTGATTTTACTTGAAGAGAGTCAGTCGTGGGTCTGTAACAATGTTCGCTGGTGCTCGGCCTGTTTGAAGCGTCTGTTTCGAGCCCGTTTCTGCTCGTGTAATCGATCTCTGGGTCCGACAGCGCTGGACTCCAGATGCCTTGTTCCTCAGCAGTAGGAGTTTATTAGTGTAAAATGAGATATATTTATATGTCAAGATATTCATGTAAGGCATACACACACACACGTGTTTTCTAACGGAGGCCTAGTCGAAGCAGGAGCGCGTTGGCTGTGAGAAAATGCGGTGTTTAATAATCGTAGTGGTCTGAGATCATTTTTTTTTTCAAATCTGATAATGCAATAGATTTCCTCGCGTCGAAAAGCAGAACGGCTGCGTTTGCTGCGTCGACCTGCTCGCGGAGACCGAGCAGGCGTGTGAGCCGACGGAGCGCCGGCCCTCCTCCGGGGAGACCCGCCTCCATTCATCTCAAAAAGAAGCGGGACGCGTTCCAGGCACGTGAAGAGGAGGGTCGGCGCTTCCTCGTCCAACAGACTGTGCCTTTACTGATGGTGCTGAAAAAAAAAAAGGAAGAAGAAGAAGAAATCTTAACTTTCAGAAAAGGGCACGGAGGCCCCCCAAAAAAGCTACATTGATAATAATATATTGATACATGACAGATACTGTAAGATGTGATTTTGTGTGTTTGTGTATTTGTTTGAGTGTGCGCGTTGGATACCTCTGACATACGCCAAGAACACACAATATGCAGAACCGGACCGAAAGGCCTGTGGGGACCGGTTGAGTCGCCGGGCACTCGCAAGCACAACCCAAGAGCAGAGCAGAACCCCAGAGAGGATCGCTCGTGTGTCTGTCGTTACGTAGCAGTATTTATTTAACTTCACGCCTCCCCAACTGCCTGTCAGGACTTTGTTCAGCTGCGTCTTCATCCTTTCTCCGGACGGCAATAATGGAGCGGGTTCCTGTCGGCCTTTCGGCCTTCTCGCCGTGCGCGCGTCACGCCGACCGCTTTGACTTGGTGTTGTGTGAAACTTTGCGTGTGACGTTTACAGAACAGTCGTGATTCTTCAGTCGAGTCGTTCCTCCACGAGTGCCCGTTCCCCGTGTTGAGGGATTCCCCGCGATGATAACTCGCGGTTGGCTGCATATCACACAATAAAATAATGTTTGGATTTCACAGTATATTTCCGGTTACGCGCCGTTTTCTGTTTTTGTTTTTTTCTTTTGGCCTGATCATTAAAATACGGCACTTTTAGAAGTAAAACTGTCTTTTTTTTTTTTTTTGTCTTAACACCGGTTTGATCCTGGTCCTAAATTGAGCCCTTTTATTTGGTTGTCATATTTAATTATTACTTTCTTTTGAATAAATACTTCATGTATGAAAGGTGTTTGTTTTTGATTGTTTGGGTTACGACAGCAGCAAACATGATGACGCAACATTTCCCAGGAGGTGAAGGATCATATTTGTTTTATTTAATGAAAGGCTCATGTGTTTATGTGATTTATATTAGGGTCTCTAGGTTCCCTAGAAATAATCAATCCTGATTATGTTTAAGTAGGAGTCGGTGTTTAAGCCTGATTCAATGCGAGTGCGTTTCATACGTTTCTAGATCAGATATATATTCGATTTGTGGCAGTGAGCGTGAACTTGAGTCATCATGGAATTTTTGTGGCTTAAGTTTTTGGATATGAGCATAAACAAAATGCTTTCTGTATTCGCGTTAGATCGAGATGATGAATGTGATCTGTACAATGATCACGTTTGAATAATGAAGCTAATAACGTGAGCGTACGGCTGATGAGGTCAGGCCTCCGTTTTCGTTTTCCATTTATCCTGTACTTTTAACATGTATGACATTCCAATTAGCTGCAGGTAATTAGCAGCTAGCATGCTAAAAGAAGAAATGACAGCCAACATTTTCAATGTTAAACATTGTGAACATTGACCATGTTGTCATTGATAATAACACTCATTGCATGCGTATTAGCATGCTAACGTTATCGTTTAGCTCAAGGCGCCACTCTCACCAAGTGCAGAGCGACTGGTGTGGCTGTGATGTGTAAATTCACCCTTGTTTGAAAGGGTTAATTTACCTTGTCGGACAGGATGAACTTTTATTTTCTCATTATTATCATTTAAATATAACAATACTGTAACTGTCACGTTTCATGCTAGCTTGTAGCTAACCGCGGCATGCTCGCGAGACCCCATGTAGCGTGTATATCTCCGCTAACGACGAGTTATTTAAGTGAAAATGTTTGTTTCGAGACATTTTTCCACAATTTGGATTCAAATGTATTTCTACGGCTTTGCTCATGGCCCCCCCCGCCCCCTGACCAGGGGTCACAGAAGTTTGTCCAGTAAGGGTTGTACAATCAAACCAATGAACCGAAGTACATGGGTGAAAATATTAGTCCTTGGTTGAGGTCAAAGGTCATTTCAGAGGACCCTCAAATCAACGAAACAAGCAAAACACGGGACGTTTGAGTCAAACATTCACAGCTCTCATACATGTTTTGTATTTCAAATCAGGATGTTCTGCATGCTAACGTCACAATCTGCTTGACAACATGACGAGATTAGACTTTTAATAAAAGTCATAAATATACAAAGTGCCGCTGAACCAACGTGTGGCTTATAACATTATAAAAGGTGTTATCTGTGTGTACGTGTACTCAATCTACCTTGGAGCGCTGCGCTCATTATTACTGACAGGCAATAGCTAGAGGGCGGTTATCAGCCACTTCCTGTTTGAGGCCCCTTCGGCGCAGAGCGACACCTTTACAGCTCACCCCTGATTGAAACTGTTTTCCCTCCATATTAGCTCGACACGGTTCAGTCGCCACTTCCTGCTTATGTCGTTGAACGCCCCCCGGATTTTGAAGCTGCTTCATCCCTCATTCCGATAACTCTCTCGTCTTTGATCTCACTTTGATCTCACATTGGTTCAATATGATATTTGGAGACACCCTCACAAGTTGTCAACACACTCTTTAAAACGGTAGCGATGATGACTAGACGTGTGCAGAAGCTTCAGCTCGTCATTTGTCTTCCTGTCCCACTGACCGTCTGTTCGGACCAGGATGAATGTAACCTCGTAACCTCTGCTTAGGAGCGTAGCAGAACCTGCTTCACCATTTAGTTTGGGACATCAGCGCCGATCCAGAAGCTTTTCTGTCGGTAACATCACGACCCGACCCGGGACACGGCGACCTGCTCAGGGCGAAGGTTTGCGGATGGATTAAACGGGCGTGCTCAACCTTAGAGTCTCTGCTGAGCGCCGTCTTTCAGCTGATTTATATCTTCAGCCCTGAGGATCAACCAATAAAACGAACACCTCACTTATTTACCTCGGTAAATAAACTCAGACAGCTTATCACACTTTTGGTCTTGTCTTTTCTTTTCTTTTTGTCATGTGGAGGTTGGAAAAAGGCTGAATAGGATCCAGACAGACTGCTTTGGATTTAAACGTATTTATTTTACTCTTAATCTTCATTGTGAATCTTTTTTTTTTTTTTAGTGTTGTGGTTCTTTTATGGCATCAGCAAAGTCACAGCGTTACTATGAGAGTAATCTTTATACCTCGACAGAAAAATAATAAATAATAATAATATATAATAAATAAGGACAACAAGCGCTTCGGGGATTTTACTGGATTCCATTTAAGCTCTGGAACGAGTCTCACCTGGGAGACGCTTGTTTCTTGTTTCTGTCCGCCGAGTTTGACCAACACTTTTATCGGCGTGGAACAACCCCCCCCCCTCTCAACTGTTCCCTCGTTTCTTCACCTTGTCTGCATTCTTTTCTTTTCTTTAAGCACGAAATGAAATATTAAATAAACAGCAAAGAATGCATGCATCAATAATAGCTCCAAAACTCTCAAGGAAGGGGCTCTTCCTTATATTTGTCAGCCCTGGAGGTGTGGAAGGGGGCCCCTTCCACACCTCAGGATGTGCAGCTTTGCCCTGATGCCCCTGAAGCAGCTACTTAACATGTTTCTGACAGCTGCTGAAGAGAAGTAGAAGATTAATGGATCCAGGCAGGCGTTGAAGGTGCTGGAGAGCAGGGCCACGTTTCTCCACTCCTCACTCTCCTGGCGAACAAAGCCGACCACGTGGGAGGCGTTGTACGGCCCGAAACACACGGCGAACACCACCAGCGTGCCGAGAGCCAGGCCGATGGCGCGCAGCCGTCGCCGCCTGCCGATGTTCGGCAGGCGGGACAGGATGAGGATAAAGTTTATGTAGCAGAAGCAGCAGATCACGAAGGGGATGCAGAAGAGGACCAGGAAGAGTTCCAGGCGCACCGGCACCACGATGTTGAGCTCGTCCTCGGAGAAATCCAAGTAGCAGGTGGGCGGGGCGGTGGCGTTGCTGCTAGCGCCGCCGCTGCTGTTGACGTCGCCGCCTGCGCCTTTGCTCCACTGCGCGTAGGGGATGATGTAGACGATGCTGAGGTTCAGCGAGGTCACCACCCAGAACGTGACGCTGGCCAACACGGCGTAGCGAGGCCGGCGGCACAGCGAGTACCTGAGGGGGAAGGCCACGCCCAGGTAGCGCTCCACGCTCACCGCCGTGAGGAGCAGGGTGCTGTTGTAGATGGTGACGTAGAACACGAAGCCGGAGAAGGGGCACAAGGGGTAAGGCAGCATCCAGGCCATGCCGTCCGCCGCCTCCTTGATCTTGAAGGGCAGGAATGCGAGGAAGATGAGGTCAGAGATGGTGAGGCTGAGGAGGAGGACGTCTATCGGGGCGGCCCGGCGGCGCACCTTGTGGTAGAAGGTGTAGAACGCCAAAATGTTGGCGGGGACCCCCATTAGGAAGGTGACCACGTAGCCAGAAAGCAACAGGTATAACATGGCCAGTTGGGGGGGGGGGGAGGGGAGGGGAGGGGGGGCGCTCTCAGACACTGCAAGGAACAAAGAAGCACGTTGAATGATTCTGTGCATCGGCGTCAGACGCATAAACTGATGGATCATTCGTGGTCTCCAGAGGATGAACCTTCTGGGTTAGCGTTTTGCTTTTCAGAGCGTCTCAACATCAATATCCTCTGGGTCACGGGGGGAGGGGGGAGGGGGGTCTCTGCCTCTTCTGCTGCACTACTAGTCAGCACTAATAACAGCTGTTACCATGGTAACACATTAGGATGATGAACGTCACAAATCGTATTTGAATGTACAGTATATTAAATTATATACATTATATATCCTTTAGCCTGATTTTCATTGTTAGCACAACCCAAAGGAAACCCCGTGTAGCATCAAGGCCTTAACTAATTAATGTTTTAGAATTAAAATCAAAACATCAAAAAAAAAACAATTCAGTGGAAATTAACCCTTTATTGCCAAACCCTTTATTTTCCATGAAGAAATCCGGATTTAACAAAAGCTACATAAATTTATATAAAAAAACATAATATTTTTTGTCAAATTTGTCAGACCTTATTTTACAAACGTTACAGTGTTCTGACCGTTACTTCATGGTGCGGCCTTTAAAGGGTTAATAACTACTCGAATAAACTCTGCTAAACTTCAAACGGGTGAATTATCTCCTGAGTCAGCGGCAAAAACTCTCCTCAATCCAGCGAAGTCACGCGATGACAGAGCGCACGACACACAGGCTGCGTGAAGGCTTATGTTTATTCAAGGATCGTTTACTAAGCAATAAGCCGGCCATAATAACATCCTCTCAGATCTATCGATTAAAGCTTTCAACTATCAAAGAGAATCCATCCCTCCTGAAGTGTGACTAACTCACCGCTGGGACAGACTAACTCACCGCTGGGATTGTCTAACCCACCTCTGGGACAGACTAACTCACTGCTGGGACTGACTAACTCACCTCTGGGACAGACTAACCCACCGCTGGGACTGACTAACTCACCTCTGGGATTGTCTAACCCACCTCTGGGACAGACTAACTCACTGCTGGGACTGACTAACTCACCTCTGGGATTGTCTAACCCACCTCTGGGACAGACTAACCCACCTCTGGGACAGACTAACTCACCTCTGGGACAGACTAACCCACCTCTGGGACAGACTAACTCACCGCTGGGACAGACTAACCCACCTCTGGGACAGACTAACTCACCGCTGGGACAGACTAACCCACCTCTGGGACAGACTAACTCACCTCTGGGACAGACTAACCCACCTCTGGGACAGACTAACTCACCTCTGGGACAGACTAACCCACCGCTGGGACAGACTAACCCACCTCTGGGACAGACTAACTCACCGCTGGGACAGACTAACTCACCTCTGGGACAGACTAACCCACCTCTGGGACAGACTAACTCACCGCTGGGACAGACTAACCCACCTCTGGGACATACTAACCCACCTCTGGGACATACTAACCCACCTCTGGGACAGACTAACCCACCGCTGGGACAGACTAACTCACCGCTGGGACAGACTAACCCACCTCTGGGACAGACTAACTCACCGCTGGGACAGACTAACTCACCTCTGGGACAGACTAACCCACCTCTGGGACAGACTAACTCACCGCTGGGACAGACTAACCCACCTCTGGGACATACTAACCCACCTCTGGGACAGACTAACCCACCTCTGGGACAGACTAACCCACCTCTGGGACAGACTAACTCACCGCTGGGACAGACTAACTCACCTCTGGGACAGACTAACCCACCGCTGGGACAGACTAACTCACCGCTGGGACAGACTAACCCACCTCTGGGACATACTAACCCACCTCTGGGACAGACTAACCCACCTCTGGGACATACTAACCCACCTCTGGGACAGACTAACCCACCGCTGGGACAGACTAACTCACCGCTGGGACAGACTAACCCACCTCTGGGACATACTAACCCACCTCTGGGACAGACTAACCCACCTCTGGGGCAGACTAACTCACCGCTGGGACTGACTAACCCACCTCTGGGACAGACTAACTCACCTCTGGGACTGACTAACCCACCTCTGGGACAGACTAACTCACCGCTGGGACAGACTAACTCACCGCTGGGACAGACTAACTCACCCCTGGGACAGACTAACTCACCGCTGGGATTGGACGGCCCCCGTCTCCATCGCCGTGCTGCGGCTCTGCCTGAGGCTGCAGCGCTCTGACCGCCTGCTGTTCGGGCAGCTCAGACGGCTGCTCTTGATACGCGTCCCGCTGAATGTCTGATTCCTCGCCCTTGACAGGGGAAATTTAATAAGCCTCTGGACGCTGTCTTTGTTCCGCCCTCTGTCCAAACATCCTCTCCTGGCAACCGCTCAGAAGCTGGGTGAGATGCAGGTGGAGGCGTGATGTCATGAGCTGCTGGGTGGAAGGTCTGGACGGCGACTGAGGACGGTGAAAGAAGACGCTCCTTCCTTTGTTGTTTGAATTTGCATGAAATATCATATCGAGAGAGAGAGAGGGAGCTAAACGGATGATTTGATGCAAGGAAACGTTCATTTCTTGGCCTGAATCTGAAAACAAATAGAGTCTGTCAAAAAGCACATTTCTATTTGGAACATTTGACGGACACTCATTTGTCCAGCACAATTTGCAAGGACATAATATTTGATCCAGAAACAAGTACAAGATTTGTTCCAGTACTGAATGTGGAACCAAAGGACAATTGGATAATTGTTTAAAGTGTGGGGTTAAAGATTCATTGATCCCATGAGGTGCAGAGGATTTGGTTCGAGGTGGAACTCTGGTCAGATCATTTGAGAGTTGGAAGAAGTTGAAATCATCAATTTGTATTTTTCCGAGTTTGTCACAGGACACAAAAAAAAAAGCAACTCTCATTGTAGAACAGGAAAACTACAAAGGCATGTTTATTGATCTTCAGACAGAACACAGAGAATCATTATACTTGTACATTATACTTGTATAATGGTTCTCTGTGTTCTCTCTTGTGTCTCTGTTCTGGTGGGGAAAAACAGGCACCATGGATGAGTTCGTGTTTCAACGCTCTATTTGCTTCCATTCAGACACACTTCCTTCCTCTCTCACTCACTTATATCAACAAGTGACCGAATGAAGCGCACCCTTACCTTTGAGATGATGCAGACCTCTGCTAAATGCTACTTAAAAAAAAAAGACAATGTTCCATATTATATCTTTAGTCGTATTTTCTTTAAATAGTTGTATTTAATGAAAACGCTCTCAGTGATGTCGTCGGGGACAGGCTGGCCTACCTGCTGTCTGAGGTTTGATGAAAGGTTCGAAACTGTTTCACCATAAAAACATGATCTCTCTCTCCCTCTCTGTCTCTCCCTCTCTTTCTCTCCCTGTCTCTCTCTCTCGTTCTCTCGCTCTCGCTCTCGTTCTTTCTCTCTCTCTCTCTCTCTCTCTGTGGCTGTGAATTTTTTTCAGCCCGATTGCAAAAACCTCGTAAAATAGATACCAATAAAAAACAAGTTCCTGAAAGAGGGATACTTGAGGAAATGCACATGTAAAATTGTATTCTTTAATTGTTGTGTTTTATTCATTGTATATATATATATATATATATGATTGTCATTAAAAATAAGGTACATGGACGTAGTGCGGGGGGGGGGGGGGGGGGCATGAGAGTGGCTGGTGTTGGGGAGGACTAGAATAAGTATCATGACTGTGTTACATATTCATTCATGTATTGTAGAACATCATGCGCTTCCTGTTGCTCTGAGCAAAGCGCAACATCACGATGTCCTTTCTTCGTTCTCAGTGCAGTTGACTGATTGTATTTGGTGCATCAGGCACATTTAATCTTTGTATATATCATTCATGGCATTTAAACGTCGTCTCGGGTTTCATTCAGGTCTTTTGCTGGTGAAATAGCTTCTTCCTTTATTGCTTGTGCTGCCGGGACGACGATTGATGATCCAATTACACTGAAGCCGCCATCAAAAGAGGAGTTCTGAGGAGGACAACGAGGCTTGTTCTCGTCCGTCTGCCCTATGATCGAGAGGTTGGAGGTTCGATTCCCGGCTCAGGCACATGTGTGCGCTGTCGTTGTGTCCTTAGGCAAGACACTTCACCCACACTGCCCCCGGGCGCCTGCGCACGCGGCGACCAGCAGCAGACTACAGTTAGGCTGTAACTGCTGTAAACCAAATTGCCCTCCAAAGGACAAATCAATAAAAAAGTAAGTAAGTGGGCCGAAGGAGTCAGGTTGGAAAGTCACTTTAAAGGATGAGGGGCGGGGCCTATTTATTGCAGAATAACATGTTGTATTCACTGGCAGTACAATGCAATTGTAAAAAATACAAGTATGTATCATTTCTATTTTTATTTACTCATGTCAGAAGTTTCATGAAGGCGAGCGCCCATAAGAGGACCCTTCGTTCTCCAGCTTGTTTCAGGTTCAATCTTTGATTGGCTGCTTCCCCCCCTCCGCTCCCCTCCACGCCGTGGACGCCGCCCTCCTATTGGCCCAGCAGCTGCAGGTTGCTCCTCCCGCTGGAGTTTGTGAGTGGAACCAGCAGCACCGGGCTTTTCTCGGCGCGGGACGCGAGGCGGCTGCGGCTGCTCATGCTGCGCTGCTCCAGAGACAGACTCTCCTGCTTCCTGGAAAGATCCAGCGACATGCGGCCGTGATGGAGCTTCATCTTCTGCAGCGATCGTCTGGGGGGGGGCAGAGGGAGAACCGTTCTAAGGGCTGCTTCTTAAATGAGTCTGGAACATCACTATGCAGCAAACCTGTGTTTGAACAGAGACTGAACGTACCCCCCCCCCCCCCCCCCATATTCGTGCACTTTTTATGCTGAATCAACAAGAACATTTGGACTCACTGAGCTTCAGAGAGTTTCTGCTTCAGAGCCCTCATGCTGGCCTCCAGCTGATGGACCTCATTCATGAGGCTGCGCTGCACCTGCAGAGGATGATGATGAATATATTTATTAGATAGAATGTTAGAGTACAAGTAGAGTCACACAGTAGCATGTATTACAGTACAAATACAGTCAAACATCCGGTCTAAGAGGAGCATTTCTAAAAAGCCCTTGCGGTCTTGTTTCCGTTGAAAGTCCTTCATACATAAATCATCCACATTTAACAATACAAATAAAAATAAAACCAATATTAAATTACTCAATTGATGCAAAATAACATTAGAAAAATAAAATGATTTTACACCACCGATGCAAACTAACAATAAATCTAAAATAAATTACACCACAGATACAAAATGACAACGAATTACAATAAATTACATAAATTACAATAAATTACAATAAATTACAAAGACACATAATATGTGCAACGTAGGTGGACAAAAGGGGGTGGGGGGGGTTGATCCGGAGAGAGTCGTGATGACTATCTCCGGGGGGACGCCGTGAATGCTAATGATCCACCCGGCGCTGTTACCCCCACACGCTTACCTCATCGCTGCACAGGTCCATGCCGGGCCTGCCGGTCCGGTTCTCCAGGCGGGTGTGGGCCAGTTTCAAGGAGGCGGACTTGGCCTGCAGATCCGCATCCAGCCCGTGGATGTCGCGCTCCATTTCTGTCATTTCATCTTCAGTCTGCAAGTAGAGACCAAAAAAATCCCCCCCCCAAAATAAAATAAAACATACACCTGCAGGGGTAAATATAAATACAAATACCCGACATCTTACACATTTCATCTGCCACCCCAGCTCACTGCAGGCCCGCTCCTCGTCGTGAGTCCGCTTACGAAGAGCGAACTCTGTGGCCCTGCGCTGAACGTCCAACTCGTTCTGCAGCTACGAAACACACAATGGGTTTAACCACAGAACCTGGAACGCAGATCGGGTCACAGCACTCCCAGAATAATGTCAGATCCAGGAGAGAAACAGATTAAACGTGCACGTTACGATGCGTGCATATCGTGTTTCTATCAGTCCGAGCATAAAGTGATTTTTCAAATATGAAGCTCTAAAGGTCAAAAGGCCGAACGCTGGAGTTGCTGCGCTGCGCCATGCTAGCCGCCGCATGGCCGATGCTGCTGATGCGTGCGTGCGTGCGTGCGTGCGTGCGTGCGTGCGTGCACCTGGGCTCTGGTGAGGCTCGTGTCCTCCCTCATCTGCTCGGACGTCTGCATGTCCTCGTGGGCACGAGCCACGTTACGCTGGCTGAACCGGAGCCACTCCTGCGGCGTGGACGCCCTGCCGCGACGACAAGCGGGTTAGCGAGGACAAAAGACATCTCGCTGCGTTCTGAACGGAAAAACCCACAGAAGTGAAGTACCCTGGTGGTGCGCGGGTCGGGTTGGTCTTCAGCGATATCTGAGGGGACTCGACGGTCAGTGAAAGGCAGCACATATCGATGTCCAGGGCGTCCATCTTGTCCTGGATGTCAGCGGTCAGACGGTGGCGAGTCTCCTGCAAAACACTGGGGGCGGGATCAGAGGGGCTTCCGGCGAACCGGCGGCAGGAAGCGGCCGTTCCGCAGCTTCCGTCTCTCACCACAGCTGCTCAAAGGCTCGGTCGGCGTGCTGCTGCAGGGCCTGCTGCACGCTCTCAATCAGCGCCACCTCCCTTTTCAGGTGCTCGTCGACGGGGTCGGCGACGCGCTCGCGCCCTCGCCGCCCGTCCCTCAACGTCAGACACTCGGTGCTGACCTCCAGAGGAAGGCCGGTCGCAGCCAGGGCCTGCTCGGTGAGCTCCTTCGCCTGACCCGGCACACGGCGAGGGCGCACAAGGCGGAAAGGTTAACGAGTCTGAGTCTTACTAGGATCGGAAAACAAGGATCTTTGGATGAATCACCAATGTCAGCGCCGCCATTTCTTCATCCACCCTCTGTGCGCAGGTTTCCAGCGCCTCTTTCCACCGGGCAACGTCCCAGGCGCGGTCACTCAGCCTCCGAGAGGTGTGGCTTTCGTCCCACGTCGCCTGCGGAGGCAAACGTAAGGAGGGCCGAGTCTGAAGGAACGGCGGGACCGCGGCGTTCCTCACCCACCTCGCAGCTTGCGCCGTCACGCAGCGACCGGCCTTCCTGCCGGATCGCACGGGAAGCGTGGCGCTCCTGCCGGGCGGCGGCGGACAGCTGCTGGTTGTTGCTCTGCCACGCCGCCACGCCGTGGTGCAGGCCAGGCTTCACGGGAAGGTGGGACATCTCGCCGCAGGAAGCAAATGGGCCAATCACAGCGCTCGCTACGCGTTTAATGGCTTTGTGTTGGTGAAGCTCTCGCTGAGGATTATTTATGGGGTTAGTAGGTCAGCGATGAGGATGATGAGGATGATGAAGATGATGATGCCAAAACATCAGCGGAAATAGAAAATCTAACAGAAAACATCTGGAATTTTCAATGTTTTCTGCTCACAGAAAACATTACTTCCTACCAACAATGAACAAAAAAAAACTGTATATATATTCACTGTGTATAATACACTATGCTGTATATATACAGTATATATATATTCACTGTATATAATACACTATGCTGTATATATACAGTATATATTTATATTCACTGTGTATAATACACTATATATATTCTGTATATATACAGCATATATTTATATTCACTGTGTATAATACACTATATATATTCTGTACATATATATTCACTGTATATAATACACTATGCTGTATATATACAGTATATATTTATATACTGTGTATAATACACTATATATGTTCTGTATATATACAGCATATATTTATACTCACTGTATATAATACACTATATATATTCTGTGTATATATACAGCATATATTTACATTCAGTATATTTACATTCATATACAGTATATATATTTATATACATATTCAGTGTATATAATACACTATATTCTGTATATACTTATATATACTGTATAGTATATTTATATATATGTACATACAGTATATATTTATATACTGTATGTACATATATATAAATATACTATATATCTATGATAAATTTGATATAGAAATTGAAAATAAATGTCTTTGATATTATTGACTATCTTTTGATAATCCTCCACAAGCTGACGTCACGCAGCTTCGTCTCTGCAGAATAGAGACATTATCGATCCGCTATTAATAGATTTCCCGGCTGGCACCGATATTAGTCCAGAAGCATTAACTGCTGCTCTTCACTTCACTTCAACAATTCCTCGAGTTGAGTTTCTACTCACCAGAATTCCAGGCGGCTCCTGCGGGTTCGTCCGAAGCAGGTTTCCCATAGCAACGAATGCCTCTGCTGTCTCCAGGCAACGCGCTGACGCAGCGCGTGACGGGAATTCATCAATAATTAAACGCTGACGGAACTTCAAACAGCTTTGTAGTAAATGATAAAAGCGCAGCAGATTCTAAAGGAGAATAAAACGCGTCAAAACAAATAAGATGTTTACTGTGAAATGTGCTCGTTGTTTTTAGGTCGCATATAAAACAAAGGAATAAAACACTTCATGGAAAAGTGGAAAAAAACAACGGAGGTGAAGTAAAGCTGCCGTCCCTCAAACGTCTCGAAGCAAATACTGCTTGTTTTACATTCCTGCTAATGTTAATAAAAAGGCTTTCCATCCATCCGTCCTCGCAGGGTCACGCTAACTAAATGTACGTGTACTTTGCACACTGTTGGGTACTTGAATTTAAAGCGCCGTATCGTAATCCATACGGCCGTCAGATAAGAGAAAAAAATGGAGTAGAAGTATGCAGTCGTAAAATTAAAGTACCTCAAATGTGTATTAAAACACAATTCTCTCACCACTGAGCTCAGACATCTGCGCTGATACTCGAATGAAAGGCAGAACACGATAAATCCTCGTTTGAGCTGCACAGAACGGGCGCGGCGTTACACCAAGCGGGTATTAAACATTTATTGTCGTCGTGCCGGGGGTTACATTTCCAAACGGGCCGGTCAGCTCGACCCCCACTCGGATCCATCCCTGGCCTGGCTTGCTGCTTCCCGTCTGCAGCAGCTGTTCCCTAAACGCTTGAGAATTTAGACATATAGCAAAGAAAGTGTTCAGTAATGGGCAGCAGGACAAGCGGGCCGGGGGGGGCCGGGCGGGGGCCGGGCGGAGACAAACACATCCTACTTTAACGCCCATTAATCAAGACTCTCCTCCGAACACGGCACCCACGGGGGGGGGGGGGGGTGCAGACTTCACTGGGTGTGGAAGCCACCTTCCATTTACCTGAGCTATATGTCGACGCCCACATTCTATTCAGGCCTCGCACTACGATGAAGACCTCCATGGCCGCCGTCAACGCCGCCCCGCGGGGTCAGCGTTCGTTAACATGAGCTCGGAGCGTCAGACGTTTACGAAGAACCGAAGTCAAACTGCTCAGAGATCGGGGGACGGGTCCTTCTCGAAGGCGAAGAATAAAAAAACAACAACGACCATCCGACGGGCCCGCTGTCCTCGTGTCTGCGCGGAGGTTAAATCCAGAGGTCGCCGCGTCTGTCTAATAAATTAGAAAGTTCATTGCTGTGACATTTAGTAACCTCCACAACAAGCAAGGATGACCCAAAAAATAAAAAGAACAATTTGTGGTACGAGAAAAAGGTGAAATCAAACATTAATGGGGGGAAAGGGAAAGCTTTGGAGAAACGCGGTCGGCGTCTTTTCCCTCGACGGCGAGGCGAGTGCTTCAGTTCGGGATGAAGCCGACGGATCCCTCAGGGGTCCACTTTGTCCGTCCTTCAGCGCTTCGCCGAGCTCTGCTGAGCCCGTCTGCGGTCCACTCTCCTGGTACCGTCCGTGTGGCTGGAGGCGGCGCCGTGCTTGTGATGCTGCGTGCGTCCGGGCCGCCATCACTGCGGCGCCGCGTCCCCGTCGACTTCTACGCCGCGCTGCTGCAGCTGCGCTCGAAGCAGCGCGTTGTCGTTCTTCAGTTCCTCGATCTAGCAAGAAAAAGAACCAAAAAAAAGAGAGAGGAAATAAAAGGAAGAGTCACAGGAAGGACTTTTACAGCGGTCAGCGGGCGGCGATGTGATCGTCACGGCAACTAAAGCGTGTTTTAAATCCCAACAATAACAACTAAGGGGGGGGGGGGCATCCTGGTTGGACGATCCGGATGGATTTTTAACAGGTGGGTGGGGCCATTAGGCCGGCCCACAATGCTGATGACATCAACAATTATTGGATGTTACCTGGAACAGATGATTTCAGTTTCGGGGATGATCCACCTTCACCTTTGAACTTTCCATTAACAGTAAACGGAGCCTCGATTGATGGCCGATGTTTATGGAATCTGACACGATCACGTCGGGTGGGGGGGGTCTCTACCTCACAGCTGAATTTCCTCCGGATCGGATCCGGACTAGAGACTTTTCTAAAAATGGCGGTACACTTGCATTCCAGCCTGCTGTGCAGTTAATATCAGAGATTTTGTAGCCGAGTCGATTCCACATCGGAGCAGGTCAGCGGATTCGTTTTATCTTTAAGACCTGAGGAAACAGATCCGGTGGACATCGGGGTCAATTTTCACAATAAATCGATTGTGTTTTTGGACGCTTTCAATAATATCTCTTTTATTCCCTCCACACAGGAAGTTCTGTTTCTGCTGCTTTCACCAAGACACTGTGGCGTCTTCAAAAGCGGCAGATCTATAGATCCAGAAGAATCCGCCGTTGCTGAAAGTGAAGCTTTTAGTGAGTAACTTCTAAACTAATAATGATATCAAAGTGAATCCAGTTGCTAAAGGTTTGTTTTCATGGAGAAGGAATCTAAAAATAGAGATCAAATAAATGTCGGGCCATTAAATCACAATCCAGGGAGACTGAGACACTCGGCGGAGGTCTGCGCTCAGGTACGCCACACGAGACTGGAATGAGTGTTTAAATCCGTTCCTACTGGCAAACATCTGGAGCGGCCTGTTCTCCAGCTCAGGACGCGAGACGCTAACCTGCTGTCTCAGCATCTCGTTGTCCAGCTCCACCCGCTCCACCTCCTTGTAGCTCTCCTGCAGTCTCTGGTTACTCTGGCGCAGCTCCCGGATGTAGTCGCACGCTTTGGAGAGGATGCCTCCTTTACTCTGGAACACAGCGCGGCGTTAGAAAGCGAGCTGATTCGAGAGAGGGGCGGCAGGTGAATCACCAGGATGAGCACCAATCGGCTCCGAGACCACTGAAAGGGCAGCGACCGCCGCCCCGTGTTCCTGACAGGCAGATCCGAGCTTCTCAGTTTATGTTCCACATTGTTTTCCAACCTTCTTGTTCTTTTTTTTCTAGAAACCTGTCAGATGTTAGGAGGAATAAAACTCATCATCCATCGCGTGCGTAAAAAACAAAGTGGAGGAGGAGCTCGTTTCGGCTTCCTCTAATCCAGGAATGGGCAAACTGCGGCCCGTTGGGCTTTTTAATCCGGCCCACCGAACTTGTCCAAATTATATCATTAAATGAAATCAAACTATTTAATTAAACCTCATTAATTTCACAATTTCCCTGCAGTGCCAGCGTTTCCCCAATAGATGGCGGACTCCACATTGACCTTTGTCGTGCGGGATATAACTCTACTACAACCGATCCGATACAGGCTGGCATCGGCGGTTCCTGGCCCCGCCCCTCTCGTTCTCAGTCCGCAGCTCCTGATTGGCTACTGCAGCAGCATCAATCAGCATCTCTTCCTCTCGCCGGCTGCAGCGTCCCGCGGTTAGAAGACGCCGCTCCGAAGGCCGTCTGGGACTCACCGCTCCAGTTCTGGTGTCGACGCTGCAGTCAGGGATGATTTTTGAAAGTGTGACGATCCAGTTGTTGATCTTGTCTCTTCTTCTTCTCTCTACTGCAAAAACGGAAAAATACAAATATAAAGGTCACATATTTCTGTCTCAAATAGATGCTGCAGGACAGCGTCCCTCTTTCCTGTCTCAAACAGATGCTGCAGGACAGCGTCCCTCATTTCTGTCTCAAACAGATGCTGCAGGACAGCGTCCCTCAGTTCTGTCTCAAACAGGTGCTGCAGGACAGCGTCCCTCTTTCCTGTCTCAAACAGATGCTGCAGGACAGCGTCCCTCTTTTCTGTCTCAAACAGATGCTGCAGGACAGCGTCCCTCATTTCTGTCTCAAACAGATGCTGCAGGACAGCGTCCCTCATTTCTGTCTCAAACAGATGCTGCAGGACAGCGTCCCTCATTTCTGTCTCAAACAGATGCTGCAGGACAGCGTCCCTCATTTCTGTCTCAGTAGAAACATGCAAAAGTGAGTTTTTCTCCTTTAAGCGACACGTTCCTACGTACAGACACGCTGACGCAACCGCCTCGTGCACTCGTACCTTCATTGTGCTGCGCTCTCCGTCTCTCGTCTCTGGGCGCCCGTGGACCCTCCGCCTTCCTGCAAAGACAGCAAAAACAAAAAAAGAGTCTGACAACAAAATCGGGACTTTCCTTGATAAACCGAATCTCAGCCACCTGAACTAGAACCAAGGTAACCAGGCGTGAGACGAAGGCTCGACCTTTGACCTGCGTCGTGAGACGAAGGCTCGACCTTTGACCCGCGTGCATCACTTCAGGTCTGAATGACCGTCTTACTGCAGAGACGATCCCGGCTCTAAGCTCGCCGTGCTCTACGGACGCTACTGGTCGCAGGTTCTCAGTCCAGCTGACTTTCTGATGCTACTGATGGATCTAGAGCAGATGAGGGGTGGGGGGGTGGGGGGGGGGGCGTATGCGAAGGTTCTCACCAGTTTGTGCTGCCATGCTGCAACATCTCGCTCTCGCCGAGGTCTCTGGGGATGGCAGGGAAGTAGCACAGAGCGCGTTTTCAGAGGGTGGACGTTTGAAATGGAGAAAGATGCTGTTGTTGTTGATTTAATCTTCATTTATAAACACAATGAAGTAAAACTAATCATTCCAGAAAGGGAAGGAAGAGAAGAGGAAGAGGAAGAGGAAGATTTGATCAGCCGTGAAGTGACCAGGAAAGGAGCGAGGAAACGCGGCGGCGACAAGCCGGCCGTGGCGCTCTGGTGACGTCAGGGTGAAAGTGGGGGGGGGGGGGGGTTGCTGTACTCACGCAGTGTAGGTGTGCGTGCGCGGCGCGATGCAGCGAGGGGCCGTCGTTTGCAGCACCTCAGGGGGGGTCATCATCACGTAAAACTGACCTGCAATCAGAGCGACAGACAAGAGACACACTTTAGTTTTTCTGATCGTCCAATTCATAGAACCAAGAGAACCTTGATCCGTTTAGGCCGCAGCCTGAAAATGTCTCAACGCTGCTTTATGCGCCAGGCTTGACCTCCGTCCCACGGTTTGACCTCCGTCCCAGGGTTTGACCTCCGTCCCAGGGTTTGACCTGCGTCCCAGGGTTTGACCTCCGTCCCACAGTTTGGCCTCCGTCCCAGGGTTTGACCTCCGTCCCACGGTTTGACCTCCGTCCCAGGGTTTGACCTGCGTCCCAGGGTTTGACCTCCGTCCCACAGTTTGGCCTCCGTCCCAGGGTTTGACCTCCGTCCCACGGTTTGACCTGCGTCCCAGGGTTTGACCTCCGTCGCAGGGTTTGACCTCCATCCCACGGTTTGACCTGCATCCCACGGTTTGACCTGCGTCCCAGGGTTTGACCTGCGCCCCAGGGTTTGACCTCCATCCCACGGTTTGACCTCCGTCCCACGGTTTGACCTCCGTCCCAGGGTTTGACCTCCGTCCCAGGGTTTGACCTCCGTCGCAGGGTTTGACCTGCGTCCCAGGGTTTGACCTGCGTCCCAGGGTTTGACCTGCGTCCCAGGGTTTAACCTCCGTCCCAGGGTTTGACCTCCATCCCACAGTTTGACCTCCGTCCCAGGGTTTGACCTCCGTCCCAGGGTTTGACCTCCGTCCCACGGTTCGACCTCCGTCACAGGGTTTGACCTCCGTCCCAGGGTTTGACCTGCGTCCCACGGTTTGACCTCCGTCCCAGGGTTTGTGCTGATGAGCTGAACGCTGAACGCCAAGCAGCTCGTTCCCCTCCTAACTGGATCTACTCCGTCCACATGGTGATCTGGATCATCATCGAAAGGTTCTAGATTGTTCTTAGTATCTTTATTCACCAACATGAAAAGTTAAAGTGAATCAGAGTTGATGTGTGTTTTTAACTGATCAATATTAAAATGTAATATTTTTTCCAGACCTCATTCCGGATCAGATCCAGAAGACATTTTACATGATAGTTCTTCTCGGACCCCTTTATGACTGATTATTTCTGGTGAGTAAATTTAATGTAGATTTTACAAGATACAATTTTTTTATTATAGGTAAATGGGAAAATCCAGATTTGTGTCCAGACGGGTATCCGGATCGCTCTCAGAATGTAACGGGCTCTAAATTAGACATCTTCAGATTTGTTTTCATCCGGATCCGTCCAGCAGTTTTTCCTGTAATCCTGCTAACAAACAGCCAAACGGCCTCGACTGGACTTGTCCAAGAGGCGTCTTCAGGTCTTAACGACTCGTCGAGGGTCCAGATACTGATGCTCCTGACCCCCCCCCCCCCCCCCGAATGTCCAACATCTGCTTGGCTCTGACCTCACCTCCTGCCTGCGTGATCGCTGGGTCGGCGGCGGCCTGGACCGACACGGCCGTGGCATCGCTGACGGCGGCGGCGGGGAAGTAGGCGAAGCGCGTCTCTCCGGCCACGCCCTCCCCGCCTGGACTGCCCCCGTTGCTGAAAGGGTTCTGGATCACAGCCTGGAACAGACAGTAAGGAATGCTGGGTTGGGCGCATCCTGACACACACACGCGCGCACACACACACACCTGAGCCACCGCCTGAGGCGCGCCGGCGAACGCCGCCGCCGACACGACGCTGACGGCTCCGGTCCCGTCAGCCGCTGCTTCTAAGTGGTCGTCGGTCACCTGGACGACGCGATAGGTCACCTGTGGGCAGAGCAAGCGAGGACAAGGTTCAGCCCCTCCCCCGCCCCATGTTAGATGCCATCTAGCTATCAGGTGTTGGCGTGACCGAGGACGATGTCCCATGATGCCTTGGGGTTTGTGGTTATGATGTGAACACAGCACAGGATGATAGGAATGTGAGAGCGGCGCTGCGTTGAGCTCCTTTGAACTCTTTTTTCCGCCTCCATCTTTCCACGTTTCCTCCTTTTCTAGAACACATTGTGTGTTTTACACATGTATAGATATTTGTAACTTTTTTTCTGAACTTAATTCATAAAGTTCTTTCTATCTCTGAAGGGCTTGGACTGTTGGCTTTGACGCCATTTGTAATTTTTGTTCTGCGTCTGTGAATGTTGTAACCGTTAGCGTCCAGCGACACGGCGGGACGTCGGTCAGTCAGCAACGTTATTTACTCGCTTATTTTAACCGGGTTTGGTCGGGGTCAAAATAAAAGTGTGCTATAACGCTTAGCACTTTGAACAGCTGATTTAAATTTAAATCCGACTCCACAACTTAAGCCCACAAGCCGTGTCTCTCAGCCTTAGAAGCGCTCTTATTAGAGACATCTTAGTCCTACTCTTGGACAAAATATATGAAGTGAGACAAATTCAGCGACCTGGATAAATCCATGCCCGCCATCAGAAACACGAGAGATGCGTTTCCTCTTAAATTCACGACCGCTGACTAATTCCAGGATATTTATCTCGGGGTTCGCGTCTTGACTTCACGCACTGGTCGGCGGCGAGGTCCTCTGTCCTCTGCCCTCTGTCCTCTGTCCTCTGAGCTCACCTGTCCGCCGCTGTTCTCTGTGCGGAACTGGTACTGCACGTTGTGGTCGGCGAACGCAGCCTGCTGGACGCCGGCGATGGCCGCCGCAGCCTGCTCCTCCGAGCCCGCCGCCTCTCCTGCAGCGCACAAACCAAACATTCAAAGCGCCGACGCGGCACCGAGGCAGAACCTTCGAGACTCAGATGAGAAACAGAAAATATTCTGGAGGGCCGGGCCAAAAGGCTGAACTCAATTCTGCATAATATTAATTTGATTTCTTTATTTTTTTAAAAAAAAGCATTAATAGCATTGTTTGACAAGCTTGTAAGATTATATGTTAGAATTAAGCAATGAAATGTCATTTATTCAATTAAATTTCTCAAAACGATGGTAAAATAAACGTGAACGTTTTACATTTGTGACTCATATTAGTGAACATTTTCAGTCACTCTGAAACACATTTTGTGTTTAATATACTGTTGGAACGTTGTGTGAAGCTTCTCAGCATCCTAAAGACATCACAGATACATCATACTGAACTGTCACTGAATGCAGTTTTAGTTCATGCATGAGGTAAGATTAGAATGTTTGTTTATTTTGTAATTTCCAATTAACCTTACACGGGCCGGTCAGAGTCAACCAAAGGGCTGTATGTGGCCCTGGGGCCGTACAATGCCCAGGTCTGCTTTAGACGATAAACCAAACCAAAAATAATAAAAAAAAGGGGCTGAATAATTTTGTTCCCAACTGTAAACTTACATCCCGTATATAATAATAATAATAATAAAAAACAAGAAGCAGATCATTTATTGTTAAAATGCTAATAACGGGGGTTCCCACCTTCCTGTAGCTGCACCACCTCCTCGTCTTCCTGCTTGTCGTGACTTAAGACAAAAAGAGAGACAGAGAAATGAGTCAAAGTAAACCTGAACCTAACCCAACTCCCCCCCCCCCCCCCCCCCCCACTAGTTCTACTAACCCTACCCCCCCGCCCCCGCCCCCTGCCGGTTCTAACAGGAGAGTGGACGACACAAAATGATTTCTAAAATGTGAACTGAAACTGTCAGGAGGAAACTCGATCAAAGCTCAACCAGATGTTTGATTAAAGCTGCCCCCCCCCCCCCCCCCCACGCTTAATAAATGCTGATTATATTATGAGGCAGAGAGAAACTTCATGTTGCTGCGCGTTTGTTTGTTTGTTTGTTTGTTAGTTAAACAGTAATCGTGATGATCCTGTTGATGACGTCACCGCTGGCGGCGCAAAGCTGCAGCCGCCGGTTCCAGCGTCCCACGCACGCACGCACACGCACACGCACACAGCATCTGGGACAGAACTGTGCTCCGGGGGGGGGGCTTCTGCAGGCCCAGGTGGGGGCCGCGGCGGGCAGCAGCCTCTCACCTCGCCGAGCTGTCCAGACTCTGCTCCAGCAGATCCATAAGGCGCAGCGCGCGTGGAGCGGCGACGGCCCCGGTGGAACGAGATGGAAGCGCTGATCACGGGGACAAACACGCGGGTCATGTGGGACAGGCGGTCCCGGACACGTGAGGCGCCGACCGGGCGAGGAGCTAAGATGGAGGCCGCCGGAGCGCAGTCGCTCTGCGTCTGTGCGGAAAGCCAACAAATGGCGTCCAGGCCGCTCCGCGGAGGCGGCGCTGCTCCCGGCCGGTGTCCGGGACGCAGCCGGACGCACGGACAGAAGACTGGCCGCGTTGCATTAACCGTAAATCCCTTTGTCCTTGGTCGCCGTTTCGGTTCCTCGCTGCGTATTGTGCGTAAAGCTGCTGCTGATTATCCGCGCAGCTGCGGGCAGCGCCATGCGCTCGAGAAGACGCGGAGTGGACTCGTGGGCGCGCTTGCTGTTTATGTCCCGTGTGTCCCTACCGGTGTGTCCCTGTCCGGCGTGTCCCTGTCCGGGTGTCCCTGCCGGGATTGTAATGTATTCGACACAGGACACCGTGTTTAGCAGGGAGCCAATACGTTACAGGGATGTCCCTGTCCGGTGTGTCCCTGTCCGGTGTGTCCCTGTCCGGTGTGTCCCTGCCCGGTGTGTCCCTGTCCGGTGTGTCCCTCGCTGCGTTCGGTGGACGGGCTTCTCACGTTCTTCCTAACCTGCTATTCGACGCGCAGTTCGGTGACTCGAGGCGGCTCGACGCGCCGCTCGGTTTATTTTGCGTTCCGACATTCATAAGGATGGATCGATGGATCGTGTTTTTGTTTGTTTGTTTTTAACTGGGGATTCGATAACGATCGTTCTCACTTCCCCGGCCGCCATGTTTGACTTTCTATTTACATAAATAAGTGACAATCATTTCCTCCACGGCTCGGTCTCTGCGCGTCTCCTGCGCAGCTGACCGCAGAGATCCAATACGGGTTTTCTCACAGACCACATGACTCGGTCTGTCCTGCGCCCAGTGCGCCGTGCCGTGCCGCGCCGCGCCGCGCTGAACATCACGCAGTCATTTTTAGTTAAGGTCGAGTTCATCCGCTCATTCCGTCCTTCTGCTGTCCAACGCTTCCATCCGGCCACGGCGCAAAACGCACGCGCGAACAATCCAACGTGACGTTTCTCGTCTTCAATGCTTTAATCTAGTTTAATTCTAATCCAGATTATGGTCCTATCAGGTTTTTACCAAAGTGTATTGACAATTCTGTCAAGTCCAATCTGGAATATTAAGTGAGGTGAAATAAATATCTATTTCTGACCCTTTGATCTGGAGTCGCTGATTGTGTTTGGGTTAGGGAAGTACTAAAGTCAGAATGTTAGAAGAGCCTAAATCCTCCTGTTGCCACGTCATTGTGGGCGTGGTCATGTGACCCCCCCCCCCCCCCCCACTAAATATACCGTCACAATGCATATTTAAAACCTGCTAAAGAGGCTGACTAGTTCCCTGAAGCAGCCACAGGATCAATCTGAGGGCTAACAAACACAAATCCAATAATAAAGGGCGCCGCCCCCCCAACAAACACAAATCCAATAATAAAGGGCGCCCCCCCTGTATTTGACCCATTTCTTTTTTCAGTACTTGCTGGGTAAAACATTTAGTCGTGGTTCCCTCCTGACAAACAGGCCTGTCTCAGAGACGGAGGCGAGTCCAAGTCTCATTTGTCTCTTTGTCTCCGTCTGTTTCTTCTCTGAAGATCAAAGGGTCCTAAGGACACGCCGTGGTTGTCTCTGCGCTGTCCTCTGTCTGTCCCAGCTCATCGCGGGTCTTCTGTGCTTGTATGTTTGTGCCTGCTGACCCAAGCGTTTGGTTTACCGCTCGGGATACGGCTGCTTGTGTTTTTGGACCGAACTTTTTTTCTGCACCAAACCTTTTTCTTAAATAAAGATCTTGTGTTTTTTCTGGAGTCCTGCTTCTGAGTCCTCCTTTGTTGTGTCCACTGGACTGTTGGATGACTCTAGAAACTATTGTTTGATTCATAGTCACTAAAGCCTTTTTATCCAGCAGGGCTGCTTATAATACTAAAAAATGAAGTCTTAGAAGCATACAGCAAAAGAAAACCAGCAATAGATGATGCATTCTTTATTTACTATACAGAAGGAATCTCTTTACGGGGCAGATTAGATAGTTGCAGAAAAAAAGGACTCGAGAGCACAAACCACCGTCGGCGAATCCTCCCCCAGGCCAGAGAGTCAGAGCCCTTCCTTCAATGGTGGCTTGGAAGCATCGCACCGCGCTGTGAGCTCCTGACTGGAGGGTGACTCATCCGTTCAGACTGCACACCACTAGAGTGGGACACAGCGGCCTCCCCAGTGCCAGCGTTGAGGCCAACCTCCGCTCCGCTCCCCTCCCATCTCATTCTTTCCTATATGGGCGCTCTTGGGTTTGTGGACGGCGCAGTAAGACAGAGACCCCGATCTGCATCCACCCAGCCGAGCTTCTCTGCAATCTGATCATCTTTGAAAAGGTAAGTCCTCTCGTCTTTCGTGGAGGGGGACGCCGTTGCCCCCCCCCCCCTCCCTCGCTTTCGTGTGTAACTACTTTCTGAGAGTTTTATCCAGCTGAGTGGGAACTAAGCTCCAGTAAACCGGGAGTTTGGCTTCATTCACTGAACCGACTTTCCTGACTTCGCTATCTGGACGTTTTTCTGTAACTTGTGAACATTGATTGTAGTTTTGTAGGCAGAACTACAACTCCCTCCATCCACCCATATGTAGCTTAAATGCATATACTACACGAATGTGTTGGAATTATTTGATCTCATTAAAAAAGAGCCACATTTATCATGGAAGAAGAACCCGTCTTCAGAATAATGACGTTGATTTCTTTCTGGAAACCGAGCAGACATTTCCAATGGCGACTCCCAAAAACACTCCCCGCGGTGCGAACACACCCGTGTCCCCCAACCGCATCACCCGGCTCCAGGAGAAGGAGGACCTGTCCAACCTCAACGACCGGCTGGCCGTCTACATCGACAAGGTGCGGTCTCTGGAGGCTGAGAATGCCGGGCTGCGTCTGCGCATCACCGAGTCGGAGACGGAGGTCACTCGGGAGCTGACGGGCCTGAAGGCCGCCTACGAGACCGAGCTGGCCGACGCCCGCCAGACTCTGGACTCCGTGGCCAAAGAGCGTGCACGTCTGCAGCTGGAGCTGGGCAAGCTGCGAGAGGACTACACGGAGCTGAAGGCAAGGTGGGGCCACGGCACATCGGTCGAGTGCACATCTGGACGCGTCAGCACTTAGAGCCACGTAGCCTGATTATCCGATGGCCGTGAGGAGAAGCTCATTTCACCTCAATGATTCTCGTTTTCATTTCTAAAACGGTCAGATCTTGTAGCTTCGGCTGCTGCCGAGGGCCACGCCCCAGCTTTAGCGCGCCCTCCTCATTGGTCAATGCCGCTTGGACTCCGATATGCCACCTCTTTCCCGTGCTGCCCCATCCAGAGTGCGATGACTCACTCCCCCCAGCTTCCCTTCCTTCACCGATCCAATCAGTGTAGCGGGAGCGCCGCTCTGGCCCCCATTATTTCTTTTTTCCATAAATACTGAGGCGAAGGCAGTTCTGTGTTTGGCAAAGCCAGGCCGTTGCTATAGCAATGTGTCCGTTAAACACACACGGCTGTGGCTTGTGGCTACCAGACACACGGTTGGATTTAAATCCTTGTGGTCTGTGAGTCATACGTGCCGAGGTCTTTCCCCTGTTTCCATTTCATCCAAAAATAATTCTTATTCCCTTCAGCGGCCTGCGTAAAGGAAACTACTATTCTACTTTCCACTCGGCCGCTCAGGTTCGAAGGCAACGTGGATGTCTGTCCCTATTTCAGTCACTAGACCAGGCATGGGCAAACCCAGGCCCGGGGGCCATATGCGGCCCGTTGGTATTTTAAATCCGGCCCGCCAAACTTGTCCAAATTATATCATTAAATAAAATTGTATTATAATTAAACCTCATTCATTTGACCTTTTCCCTGTAATGCTACCTGTAAAAGGCCAAATCCTTTAATGCTATAGCTTTCATGTGTCATTTATATTAGCTCACACAAATACTCCATCCATCTGTGCTTGGTCCGGCCCCCCTGTCAAATTTTAGAACCTATTGTGGCCCGCGAGTCAAAAAGTTAGCCCACCCCTGCACTAGACGATCCGCTTGCATACTTTTACTGTCTTTACAGGAACACCAAGAAGGAGTCGGATCTGGCTGGGGCGCAGCTGAGGCTCAAGGACGCGGAGGCGCTGCTGAACTCGAAGGACGCAGCCCTGAACACGGCTTTGGGAGAGAAGCGGAACCTCGAAGTGGAAAACAAGGATCTGAAGTCGCAGGTTGCAAAGGTGAACTGAAACCTAGGCTAGGTATAAAGCTCAGCCAAAACAGTTCCATGTTTCTCTGCACGAATGCTCCTCTCACACTATACTCGCACTGCAGTTTCCCAATTTGAGCTAAAGACTCAGAACAATCCCATTGTTCGACCGTAACTATTTCTTGCCTTCCTTGAGTCAGTATCCAACGCTGCTGTGCTCTCTTAGCTGGACGCCAGTTTAGGCGATGCCCGGAAAAAGCTGCAGGACGAGATGCTGAGGAGGGTGGATGGAGAGAATCGTATCCAGACCCTCAAGGAGGAGCTAGACTTTCACAAGAATCTCCACTCTGAGGTGAGTCTCCTTGAAAAATGCTCTTATTATCATCATCATCATCATCTGTGAATCACTATAACTTTACCTGTCAGCTTTTTAAAAGATGAAGTTTCCCTCTGACAGGAACTTCGAGAGATTAAGCGGCGCCACGAGTCCCGTATGGTTGAGCTGGACAATGGCCGCCAGCAGGACTTTGAAAGCAAGTTGGCGGAGGCTCTGACGGAGATGCGTGCCCAGCATGAACTCCAAATCAACATGTACAAAGAGGAGCTTGAGAAGACCTACAACACCAAGGTAGAACATTGGGTTCATGGTGCTGTAAGGCAAAACTCAGAGCTCAAGCGGGACAAAGCGCACTGCAGTTTACTTGATTTTATTTCTGTTGCACCAGATCGTAACAGGAAGTTACCTCAAGGTGCGTTACAGGAGTAGCAGGGAAAGACAGAACCCAACTTGTTCCACAAGAGCAAGAACTTTGGTGACAGGGGCAAGGAAACACTTCCCTTTAACAGGCAGAAACCTTGAACAGAACACAAGACTCATGGTGGGCGGCACTCCGTCTGGACCGGTGGGTGAGACAGGGACAGGTAGGAGGAGTCGAAACAAAGAGGGGGAGAGAAAGTGATAGAGAGACAGCGAGAACAGGAGCGGACAAAAACATAATGTGGTTACACTACATCCAGTGATTTACAGGCTGCTGAGCAAACCACTGACTAAAAACTATAAATGCTAATGTTAGCAATAAGGCTATCCAAAATGACAGCCACAGGTCCAGGTTCTGCAGCACCACGGACAGAAGGACCTGCAGACAGACAGAAAGAGGGACAAACAGAGGGAGAGAGAGCTCAAGACTACAGGGGAGAGAGAGAGATTACTGATTTATATTTATAACATGAATAATCAGATAAAGGGGGAGGAGCTCAGTGGGTCATAGAGGTGCTGGCCTGACAGCATATTGATTATTGTATTGATTAACTATAAGCTTTGTTAAAAAGGAAGTCTTTAGTCTCCTGTTGAACATGGAGATGGTGTCTGTCTCACGAACCAATCAGGGAGCTGATTCCTCAATAAAGGAGCCTGATAACTGAAAGCTCCGCCCCCCCGGTCTGCTTTTAGAAATATTTGGAACCAACAGCAGGCCAGCAAATCAACGTTCTCCACTTCACCCTGTCCTTTGCATCGTCCTCCCCAACACCAGCGACTCTCATGTCCTCCCTCACTACGTCCATGTGTCTCCTCCTGGGTTGTCCTCTAGCCCTGTTCCCTGGGAGCTCCATCCTCAGCATCAGCACCACCTACAAGATGATCTGTTAGGGAGGGACCCAAGTTACCGAAAGACTCCTCAGCATGTCAGCAAGAGTAAAGAAATACCAGAATGTCAAACATCATAGGATAATGCATCAAACAGCTGGTGGGACAGACGCTCAGGCACCGGGAGACGGGCTTCAGGACGCAGAGCTGTGTGAACATTTTCTATTCTGCGTTTCAGCTGGAAAGCGCTCGTCAGTCGGCCGACAGGAGCAGCCATCTGGTGGGGGCAGCTCACGAGGAGCTCCAGCAGACCCGGCTCCGTCTGGAGTCCACGTCCACTCAGCTCAGCCACCTGCAGAAACAGGTCACCTGAGACAATCACAGCTCTCATCAATGGCTCTTGCACAGAAAATGTTTTACATCTTCACAAACATCCATTTTGATTTACGGGGGGGAAAAGGAGCAACATTTATTTATACTGAATAAAAACCCAGCCCGTTTTGGTTTTCACATTTTGCATTGCATGCTCCCAGGAAGTCACTCGGCTGACCTTTCTCTTCTCTACCCACGTATAGACACTAACTTCTGTACTCCTCTTGTGAGGCGGATGATTTTTGAGCTAACAAAGAACTGTGGCTGCAGCTGGCGGCCCGTGAGGCGAAGTTGAGGGACCTGGAGGACGCCCTGTCTCGGGAGCGGGACACCACACGCCGTCTGCTGGGAGAGAAAGACAGAGAAATGGCTGAGATGAGGCAGAAGATGCAGCAGCAGCTGGACGAGTACCAGGAGCTCCTGGATGTGAAGCTGGCTCTGGATCTGGAGATTTGTGCTTACAGGAAGCTGCTGGAGGGGGAGGAGCAGAGGTACAGCCAACCTGTGCTGTCCTCTTTCTTTTATTAGACCAACAGTAGCCTGTAAATGTCTTGATGTTTCTCCCTCCAGGTTGCGTCTCTCCCCGAGTCCCCCGCCCACCAAAGCGACAGGAAGTCATCCCTCCACTTCCCGGCCAAATCACCACAGCACTCAGAGCTCTGCCACCAAGAGGCGGCGCCCTAATGATGCTGACAGCGAGGCGTCCAGCTTTGCCGGCGGAGCCGTGGCTCGCACTCGCATCACCCAGCAGGCCTCCGCCAGAGGGCGGGTCACCGTGGATGAGGTGGACCTGGACGGGAAGTATGTCAGACTCAGCAACAAAGCAGACGAGGTGAGGAGACGCACGTGAAAACGAGCCGGCATCGATGGAACCGAAATATCGTTGATTACGCTCTCTTCATCTTGTTCATCCTCGGCTTCTCATCCACCAATCAGGATCAAAGCCTGGGAAGCTGGCAGGTGAGGCGGCAGGTGGGGTCAGGTGCTCATATCGCCTTTAAATTCCCACCCAAGTTTACTTTGAAGGCTGGTCAGAGGGTCACGGTAAGCAAACCCGTCACGCGGCTGGATCGCAAAGGAGCGTATGGTAACCACGGTAACGGCGTCACCCTGTTTGTACCTTTCGTACGGTTGGCAGATCTGGGCTTCGGGCGCTGGCGGGAGCCACAGCCCCCCCTCTGACCTGGTGTGGAAGAGCCAGTCCTCTTGGGGCACAGGAGACCTGCTGCAGACCGCCCTGATCAGCGCCAGCGGCGAGGTGAACCCAACACGAGGATCCACGACGGACACGTTTTAGTTTGGGTTCACCGGGCAATAAATGAATGCACGCTAATATTTGTTCTCCAGGAAATGGCGATGAGGAAGGTCACCTGCACACATTTTGAAGATGATGATGATGATGATGGCATGGTGAGAATTGTTTTAATAACATCTAACGGGACAGAATGTTCAGGACGGTTCTGGGTTCTTCATCGTGGAGCCGACAGCCAATGAAATAGTGAGGTATCAGATTCGAGGGATTCTTGATTAAAGGGCATTTAGCTTCGTCTGAGGGTTAGTTTATGGATTAACTGGTTAAAATATGTCAAATTATTTATGTAAAATAGGCCACTGCCCCTGAGATGAACTGGGAGCTTGTCCAGGGTGAACCCCGCCTCTCGCCGGTAGACGGCTGGGACGACCTGCTATGGATAAAAGCAGTTGGAAAATGAATGAATGAATGAATGAATGAATTCCACTGCAATTTTTGTTTTTACAGTCAAAATGAAAATATCTAGTTTTTAAAAACCATAAAACCATAACTCTCCATGTTATGACTGAAAGCTCTATTATTAATATGAAGTGTCTGTCCTGACCTCAGCAGGCGGCTCACAGCACCTGTGGGGACGCTGAATACAACCTGCGGAGCCGGACGGTGCTCTGCGGCTCCTGCGGACTTCCGTCAGACAAATCCAGCAACTGCGCCGTCACCTCAGCGTCTCGCTCCTTCCGCAGCGGAGGCCTCTCCGAGGGTTTACTGCCCCACTCTTACGTGTTCAGTGCCAGTACTCCTCGCCAGGTGGGCGGTGCAACACGTGCAGCTGGCAGGATGCCTTTCTGAAAACACAGGCTTTTCATCTGTTCATAATCATTGTGTTTGAATGCATATTTTCTTTCTTTCTTTCTTTTCAAATAGATTTGTTTGTGAGGATAATAACTTTGTCAATCCATCCTCAGGCTGGAACCCGAATGGAGAGCTGTCCTATTATGTGAGCCCCTGGATCCACAAGGGAACACTATTCCGTTAGTTTTCAGTTATGTATTCGTTTTTAATCATTTCGAGTTGAAAGCTTCAGTTAATGTATTTTTGGAATACGTATTAATAAAAGATTACATTAAAAATAAAAAAAAATTTGAGAAGGGGAAATTAATTCGCTCAGAAGTAAAATACATAAATAAATAAAATAATAATATTCACAGCCACCATTTGTGGAGGATAAAATCATATTCCATTGTGATTTATAAGCACTGTTAACTGGTGCAGCAGGGTTACAGTAAATTAATTTATGTTCATTCATTTAGAAAAATAATCATGAACAGAATTAACCTCTGAAGCAAACTGGTGTCAACATCCAGAAAACGTTGTGTATCATTATTATTATTATTTACTGATATTAATAAACCTGTTTTCATAATGCTATCATATTTGTCTTCATCATTTTGTGATGTCATCTGAGACTAACAGTTCATCATGTACAGGCCCATAAGATATACTTTACTTTTACTATTATCTTATGCAGCTTTATATTCAAAACATAAAGAGTTAATAAAAATAAAATAAAAACTAATTTTCGTTTTATTCCAGTACATTTATCTGCCACATACTGTCTGTCAAACTGTACCATTATTATAACATTATTATGATGGTCATATGATAAATCAACATGACTGATTTTGATACCTAATTTGGCACATAATAATAGAATATTACGCAAGCTGAAAGTCGTAACTTTTACATTATTGGTACATTTTAACTTCCGGCTTTTGTCCTTGTTCATCTCCTGGAACAGTCCTCTTCGTGCTTTTATTTTGACATGAGAGCGGCGAGTTCCGGTTTAAGACCCGGAAGTGGATGTGAGCTTGTCTGTAGGCGTGTCTTTGCGAACTGGAGCGACCACTTTAATCTCATTGTAAGTACTAGTGTCCATTGCATTGATTTAATGGGGGAACGTGTGCATTGAGTCGTTTAGGGGAGTTTAATACATGCTTTGTCACGAAGTCAACCAAAGTCAGGTTACTAGCTATTAGCTGTTAGCTAACGTAGCGTTAGCTGGCTCACCAGTCTGTAGCTGTTTCCTTCCATGTTTGTCATTTCTGAACAGTTAAAAGAAAAACAAACCATTAAAATATCCCCGACTGTCATGTCACTAAAGAGAATGTTAGCCAGTTGCTCTAAAGTTACATTAAAGCTGATTGATGACGGTGCAAATGACAAGTTAAGACTCTTATTAAAGTCTCCTTTGAAACATACTGCATTAGCTGAAAGTAGCTGATAGCGCAGGAGTGATCAAAGCAAAGTAGCTGGTAGCGCAGGAGTGATCAAAGCAAAGTAGCTGATAGCGCAGGAGGGATCAAAGCAAAATAGCTGATGGCGCAGGGGTGATCAAAGCAAAGGCCCTTCATGGACAGTCTGCACGTTGACAGATCGTTCATTGATGGGTGAATGCTACATCTAGGGCTAAGGCTTTCTTCCTGTGGCTGTCCAGTTGGACTTCTACCAGTTTATGAATATAATCCTTTTAGTTCGTGGTGATCTGCTCCCATCTCAGGAGTTTGGATCCACCTGGATGTTGCGTGTCCCCGCTTTGTTTGGTATCGGCTTCCTAGTGACTTCAAGAGTTACAACAGTCCTCGCTCAGACTGGGACATGTCCGCTGTCCGCTGCAGCTAGCAACCAGGAGAGGCGCTATTTCAGCGGCAGGCCGGCGTCCGCCGCCATGGCCCAGACCGTTAAATACCTCGGGTGAGGATTTCTATCTTGAACAACTAACACAAACATGATCCGTGGAGGCTGTTCAAAGAAATGTCCCGATCCGTCCACAGGCAGGACGAGGCCCGGCGCATTGATGAGGAGCTCTTCAGTGACTACGGCTTCAGCGTGGACCAGCTGATGGAGCTGGCTGGACTCAGCTGTGCCACGGCCGTCGCCAGGGTGAGACCTTCAAAGACTGCTTTGAAATACTCCTTTTATTCCTTTGAAAGTTTGGGTTTTGATTTGAAATCCTTATCATAGATGTTTAAACTGCATTTAAATTCTGTTGAAGTTACAAGAGGAGAATCTTTTTTTTTTTTTTTTAAATCCCAATGTCTTCACGAGCACTGAACATGCATGCAGACACTTTTGGGGACCGCAGGGCCCCAGTGGGGCGATATGTGGAGCGTAAGAACTTCTCCTCCTCCTCTAATTCACCTCCTACCTGTGGAGCGTAAGAACTTCTCCTTCTCCTCTAACTCACCTCCTACCTGTGGAGAGTAAGAACTTCTCCTTCTCCTCTAACTCACCTCCTACCTGTGGAGCGTAAGAACTTCTCCTTCTCCTCTAACTCACCTCCTACCTGTGGAGCCTAAGAACTTCTCCTTCTCCTCTAACTCACCTCCTGCCTGTGGAGCGTAAGAACTTCTCCTTCTCCTCTACCTCACCTCCTACCTGTGGAGCGTAAGAACTTCTCCTTCTCCTCTACCTCACCTCCTACCTGTGGAGCGTAAGAACTTCTCCTTCTCCTCTAACTCACCTCCTACCTGTGGAGCGTAAGAACTTCTCCTCCTCCTCTACCTCACCTCCTACCTGTGGAGCGTAAGAACTTCTCCTTCTCCTCTAACTCACCTCCTACCTGTGGAGCGTAAGAACTTCTCCTCCTCCTCTAACTCACCTCCTACCTGTGGAGCGTAAGAAAGAAAAAACAAGAAAATACATTCGTCTTTTCAGTTCTACTTGTTTGCGTTTCAGGAAACCAGGTTTTCCCTGAACAGACGTGGTGTTCTTGTCCGGCTGCTGCATCTTCCGATGCTCACAGACCAGTTGCAGTTCTGCGTGCCTTTTTCTTGCAGGCATATCCAGTGACCTCCCTGGTGAAGGCCACGCCTTCTCTGCTTGTGATTTGTGGACCAGGCAACAATGGAGGCGATGGCCTGGTCTGTGCCCGACATCTGAAGCTCTTTGTGAGTGTCCTTCAGTCATGCGACAGTAAGATGCTCCAAATGCTGGAAAGTGGAGTACGTTTCATATACGTTCATGTATTTTCAAGTACAGTAATACCTCGACATACGAGTGCTTTGACATACGAGTATTCTGAGATGCGAGCAACTCCCAGATGTTCGTTCAGGTGTTCACCACCTCCCGTACTCGTCTCCTGCGTCTCCCATGTTGTTCCCGTTATTGACGTGATTCTGGCTGTATCTGAGTATTCCTGATAAGTGATCGATCCAAAGGAAGCGAGTGGTGAGGACGGAAGTGAAAAGAAAAGACTCACAATGATGATGAAGATGAAGCATGAAGTGACTTGGACACGCCAGTATGAGCAGAGTACATCAACGACGTGTACAATCCTCAAACAGAAGGACGCTCTCAGAAAGCCTCCCAGAGGCAGAACTATGATGTCTGAGTTTATGTACGAGTACGTGTAAAGTACGTGTTTTCAGTTATTTTATATGGGAAAAGCTGATTTGAGTTACGAACTCGGTCCTGGAACGGATTCTACTCGTATGTCAAAGTATTACTGTACTAGAGTACTTTAATTTTCTGATTATTGCTTCTACTGCATCTCAGAAAACCTTTACTATAACGTTTGTATATTTGTCTGCACTGCAGATATGAATACTTTTTAACTCCTTAATAATTACAAGATGTAATAGTAACAGATATTAGAAATATTACATCAGTGTATTCAGCTTTAGTGGAGAAGAATATTTAAATCTACTCTGAACTTTTTCCAACAAGTGTAAGTAAAAATAGACACACAGCTAAAAACAAGGACAACACATTTATAAAAAACGATTTTATATAAATGAAACTGAATTGAATTGAATTCGTTTAGCGTAACGAGCACCAGGATATCGTGTGTTCTGCTGTCGGTTTACCTTCAACCATGACGATGTGCTCGACGTCCTGGTCTGGACGCTGGTTGGGGTTCACACTGTGACGCGTGTCCCTTTTCGCTTTGCCCCCCTTCAGGGTTATGAGCCTGCCGTCCTCTACCCGAAGAGCCCAAACAAGCCTCTGTTCCGGGGCCTGACCACGCAGTGCCAGAAAATGGGCATCCCCTTTCTGACGGAGATGCCCGAGGTTTGTCATTCGGTTTAGATCAGCGGTCCCCAACCTTTTTCCTGCCACGGACCGGGGGCGGGGGGGGGGGTATACCGGTAATTCAATTTAAAAGGAGGAATATAATCTTACCAATAAACTTTATATTATGCACTTGCAATAGCTATTAAATAAATAATTAATAGTTACACAATATCTACTCACCATAAATTGTGGTCCCAATAATTACTTCTGTCCTTCATGGTTTTTGTTTCATAAATTCCACATTCTTGTTTTTTAATCCGGGTTCTGGTCTCAATGTGCCGAAGCAGTTTTTAACCCTTCATTGCTCGTTAACGGAGCGAATCAGCTGTTAATACCCGAGTTTTAAGTCTTAGTCCTGGTTTCTCTTCTTGGAGGTCATCACCTCATCTTCTTCCGCCTCTTCTTCCTCCTCAGTAGACTTTTGTTTCTTTTTATGAATTTTCACGAGTTCACGGCTGTTTTTTTTAGCAACGTATCAAGAGGCGATTGTTACGTTGGAGAAAATCCGGTCGTTTTTCAAAACAAAACATCTTTTAGACGCTAATAATCGATACAACGGAAATTGTATACATTAGTTGTTCTTTCTTTGCGGCCCGGTAACAAATGCCTCACGGACCGGTACCGGTGGTTGGGGACCCCTGGTTTAGATGACATGAAGCGCTGATGATCCCTGCGTGGGGATGAGGGTTTCCAACGCCACGCCTAATAAGCGACTGATGGGAGTAATGATGCCACAGATCTGCCGTTTGGATCCACTCTGCATCCTTTACACCAGGGGTGGGCAAACCTTTTGACTCGCGGGCCACAATAGGTTCTAAAATTTGGCAGAGGGGCCGGACCAAGAACAGATGGATGGAGTATTTGTGTGAGCTAATATAAATGACACATGAAAGCGAATGCATTAAAGGATTCGGCCTTTTACAGCTAGCATTACAGGGAAAAGGTCAAATTAATGAGGTTTAATTATAATCAAATTTTATTTCATAATATAATTTGGACAAGTTTGGCGGGCCGGATTAAAAAGACCAACGGGCCGCATATGGCCCCCGGGCCTGGGTTTGCCCATGCCTGCTTTACACCGACTGTATGCGCTGCTAAACGGTTGTTAGTCCTCTGACGCAGCAACAATTGATGTTGAACGCCCGCTGCTGTCTCAGGCCGAAGTCATCGACGAGGCTTACAACGTGGTGCTCGACGCCATCTTCGGCTTCAGCTTCAAGGGGGCTGTGCGAGAGCCGTTTGCCTCCATCTTGAATGTGTTGAAGCGGACGACGGTCCCCGTCGCCAGCATCGACATCCCCTCAGGTCGGTCGTGCAGCCAATGAAGACGCGGAGGGGGAGCCCAGGCTGACTTGTGACTTCCTGTTTGGTTGTATTTGGTTTTAAAGGTTGGGATGTGGAGCAGGGAAGCGCGGACGGTCTGCAGCCCGACATGCTCATCTCTCTGACTGCTCCCAAGAAGTCTGCCGCCTCGTTCAGGGGAAGGTTCCACTTCTTAGGGGGCAGGTTTGTGCCGCCGGCGCTGGAGAGGAAGTACCAACTGAACCTACCTCAGTACCCCGGCACGGATTGCGTGTTACAGCTGTAGCCGGTGATTGGCTTCATCTCGTGGCTGCAGGAGTCCGGAGGTTCGAGAGATTCTTCACACTGTCGTGTTTTAAGATCCCAGAAGAAATCCAAAGAGTGCGTTTCTCTAAATGTCAAAGTTATCGTCGGGTTTTATTTGTTCTTCAAAAGAGATTTCTTCATGGAGAAACGTCTTTCTTCAACACAGAAACTGCTGTTTTTGATTCAGTCACATGAAATATGATGAAATTAAATTGCTGGAATTCTGCACTTGGTCTTATTTACGTAACGGCAGCACCGTACAATGCTTCGACCGATCAGTGAACAGAGTAACATTCCATCACATTCTATTTTATTTAGAAACAACGTGAACATACATGTTGTGTTATTTTACATTAGGTGGAGATGATGTGGTAAAAAGCGTTCCCTTACATTCAGCCATAGCCCCACTTTATAGAAATACACGACTACAGAAATACTGCATGTACAGTACAGCATATGACTTTTACAATGTGGCTCATAAATGCATAATGGTTAATTCATAACATGCTGTTGCACGCAGAATACTACGTACAGTGCTGGTACCATGCTGCCTTCGTAAGTCAAATACGTTTGTGTTGAGGGGAAAGGTAAAGACCGAGTTGAGATGGCGTCTTCTCCAAAGGGAGTCTACATGCAGGTCGGAGGGTGGAGAGATGTCTGCGGTGCAGGAAATAAGCCTGAGGATAAAGACCACACATTCAAAAACAACACAGAAGTACATGTAATAAGATTATGAGCTGAGGTACAGCTTACAAATGCTAACAAGGTAAGGGGTAATTGTGGGGGATGTAGTTTAAGGGTTGGGGCGGCTGGAAAGCAAACCGTTTGGAATGCATGCTGTGACCTTTCCCAAACCACGTCTCCTCCTGACGCATTTATAACATCGATAACAACTTAGCTGCGACATTTCTCCACGTTCAATTTCTCTCGTCCTGAAGCCACTTTGCATTCCACACGGCGTACCTGTGCTATTCTCCGACCTGCACGCCCGCACAGTTGTCTTTACTCTCCGAGGCTATCGCCAGATATTCAGCATTTCTAGGAGGAGGAAACAAAATAGTGATTATCAGAATATAAAAATGTCTATGAAATAAGTGTGTGTGTGTGTGTGTGGGGGGGGGGGGGGGGAGGGCAAACAGCACGGCCGTGGGTATGGGATCTACCGGTACGCTCTTTGTGACTTACAAGAGAGAGGTTTTGGTTTTGACTAGAGAGGATGACGATCGGATGGGACAGACGAGACAGAAACATGAGTGGCAGACGGGGTGATGGGTTCGATCGGGGGTGGGCAAACTTTTTGACTCGCGGGCCACAACGGGTTCTAAAATTTGACAGAGGGGCCGGGCGAGGAACAGATGGATGGAGTGTTTGTGAGAACTAATATAAACGACACGTAAAAGGTATTACATGAAAGGATTTGACTTTTTACAGGCAGCATTACAGGGAAAAAGTAGTCTGGCTGTAGTTTGCCCACGCTTGGGCTAGATACACAAACAAAGACAAAAACACAAATACCACCCAAGGACAGGACTTATGTGACCTCGGCAGCAGGACATGAACGACTTGTGGAGGAACCATGAGGAAACCGGCTCTTTATATAAAAAAGTTTTATTTTGTACACGTCACCGAGTTTGGGAGGCGCCGAGTTGCTGGGCAAAGATCCCAGTTAGGCAAGCAGTCAGTCAGCTCAGTGGCACCCGACCTCCTTCCTGCCTCGGACCGTTGGTCGGGGGCCACCGAGTCAACTCGCTGAATACAAGCGTTGTCTGCGGTCTTTAAAAAAAAAAAAGAATTCCCATTGAACGTTTTCAAATACGCACAATTCCTTCCAGAAAAGTAAAAAAATAAAACACACTAACTCTGCAGCTGCTAGGGTCACACGTATCAGTACATCATCAGTACTCATAAAAATACTTACGCCGCTTCCCGTAACGCCTCTTCCCCGGCGGCTGCTATTTTCCTGTAGCAGTAAATCATCTCGATGAGGAGCCAGACCTGAAGGCCGATGATGGACACGTACATCATGACCTCGGACGCGATGGAAGCCGTTCCCCTGGTGGCTGCACACAGGAAGGCAGGGAGTGAAGAACCAGACAGCAGTGTTCGTAGCTGGGAAAAGACATTTTCAGAGTGCGAGTGGGTTGTTTTTTTGCGGCCTTTTCTGTGAGGAGTTTGCATGTTCTCCCCGTGTCTGCGTGGGTTCTCTCCGGGTTCTCCGGGTTCTCCGGGTTCCTCCCACCACCAAAAATATGCAGGTCGTTATTGAAAAAGAGAATTCATTCTCAATTAACTTACCTGTACCTGGTTAAATAGAGTTACTTCACTGGTATACAATTATACATGAATAGTTACTTCGCTGGTATACAATTATACATGAATAGTTACTTCGCTGGTATACAATTATACATGAATAGTTACTTCGCTGGTATACTATTATACATGAATAGTTACTTCACTGGTATACAATTATACATGAATAGTTACTTCACTGGTATACAATTATACATGAATAGTTACTTCGCTGGTATACTATTATACATGAATAGTTACTTCTCTGGTATACTATTATACATGAATAGTTACTTCGCTGGTATACTATTATACATGAATAGTTACTTCTCAAGTATACTATTATACATGAATAGTTACTTCGCTGGTATACAATTATACATGAATAGTTACTTCGCTGGTATACTATTATACATGAATAGTTACTTCGCTGGTATACTATTATACATGAATAGGGTGTATTAATGCTGTGTAATTTACTGTGTTCGAGTCCCACCACGCAGTCATATCTTACAATAATCAGCCACAGCGAGGACCGCGGTGAGTTCAAGTGTTGGAACGTACTGAACTGGAGACCCCCCCCCTCAAGAGGCCGCTTCCAACCCTCTTTAACTCTTTGAGTGCCATTAACGTCTAAAGACGTTTTTTAAATGACCCAAACATTCGCTGCCAACACCTGACATCGAAATCAACGGCCAATAACTCCGGAACGGGAAATGGTAGGAACGCACTATCTCTTCCTGCTGAAAGACGGGACATGAAGTGTAGCCCTCTGTGGAAGGCTTGCACTCGAGAGGAATGAAGTCGTCGTGCATCACCTTTGGCCATCACGGTGAGGTGCACCACCTTGCTGATGACGGTGTTGTACTCGTAGTTGTCGTAGAAGAGGATGCGGTTGAGGAAGCAGCGGTAGGTGCCGGAGTCGTTGAAGCTGACGTTGAGCAGGTAAATGGACGCGTCCTGGATGTCCTTGCTCCGCTTGCTTCCATTCCAGTCCACGCGGTTGTGGAAGTGCTCGTTCTCGATGGCGGCGCCGTGCTCGTTGTAGGTGTAGATCTGGAGGCACAGAAGCGTCGAGGAGAATCAAAGCGCTGCCGCGGCACGTCGGGTAAGAGTGTTCTGATGTCGGGGGCCGCCGCAGCAAATCAACCTTCTCGTCGGTTGCATGCTTAATTATTAGTAATATATTGGTATATTATTATATATATATATATTGGTATATTATTATATACCAAACCCAATGTCAGGGAAGCGGTTCAAACCTGTAAATACAGTTAGCTTTAAGGTGGGGCAGTGGGTAGCGCTGTTACCTTACAGCAAGAAGGAAGGTAATGCTGGGTTAGGCTCCAGCACGACCCCCGTTATGGATAAAAGAGGTTGGGAAATTAATCCAGTAGATCTCGCGACCCGGATTTCGGATTAAGAAAATGGATGAATTTAATGTGCAAAAAGTCAAATGCCAGCAAAAAATAAATAAAAAATGACATTGATTTGTTGCAAAAAAGTATTTTATCTGGTTCATGAATTATTTGTAGAGAAGTGCGACGAAGGTAACCTACATTCTGGGCGGGGTGGAAATTCATGTAAAACAGGATCCAACCGAAAGCCAACGCAGCGCCGGGTCGTCCTCGGAGCTTCACGATCGATTCCACTCAAACCTTAGACTGACCTCAGCACCGTGGGCTGCCGTGCAAGTGGACCAGAGTGGGCTGCCGTGCAAGTGGACCAGAGTGGGCTGCCGTGCAAGTGGACCAGGTAATAGTCTAGGACTCCTTCACACACACACCTTTGCTCCTTCCTCACAGACGTGCACTCACGTGAACGAAGTCCACCTCTCCTTTGGCCCTGAAGTACCACTCCACGGTGGCGGAGCCGTCCACCTCGCTCCTCTTCTTGCAGGAGATGCAGCCCAGCTTGAATCCGGCGCCGGCCACCGCTTCTGTGTCAGAGTCCACTTCAGCACAGGCGCCGCGGCTCTGGTGCACTAGTGACACACACACACACACACACACACACACAAACACGCAAACAAACCGGCAACCCACCCCGAGGCTCAGCATCATGTGGCAGCGCGTCGCCATGGCGACGTGCAATCAGCGTCCACTCACCAAACAGCGCGCAGAGAAGACACGGGAGCAGGAGGCGGGACGCCGCCATCATCATCATCATCATCACCGAAGAGGCTCCTCAAGAAATAGATGAACTTCAACAGCAACGTTTCCCAAATACGAAGCGCGTGCACGGAGCGCGTCCGCGTGCAGAATGAGCGCTGCAGCTTAAACCGGGGTCCGTCCAGAACGCCCCCCCGAACCGGCCTCAGCTGCTCCGGAGAGCGACGCTTCCTGTCGGAAATCATTGCCACATGTTATTCCGCCAGATGCGTGTCCGGCCATCACACGCACACGCACACACACACACGCACGATGCAATCCTGGACCCTGGCGAGGTGACTCACAGTGTTCCCAGATGGACAGCCTGAGATTCTGCGCGTCTTCTTCCGTGCACGGAACGACGACGTGCGCGGCTCAAAGGCAGCGGAGCCGCGCCAGGTACGGGCCGGTCGTGTGGGGTTGCGCGCGCACAGCAGCGCGCACGGAATGGATGTTCAGGCTACCGATATCTACCGCTAATCCAACGCCCTGAGACATCCAGGGGGGGGGGGGGGGTCGAGTCCCGAATCACGGGCCTCCGCCGCCTCTCTCCGGGGATGGATCCACGACAGCAAAGGGGATCCCACCTTTCATCTGACGGCCCAGTGCTCGGAGAAGAGACGCGTCGGCGCGGCTGCCATTTCCGACGAGAATCAATACAAACCGCGGAGAGCTACAAGCAAAACGTCATCAAGCAGCAGCCCCCCCAGCCCCCCCCGGCGCGCAGGTCACCGGATGCTGCGGGGACGCACTGCGGTAAAACGGCGCAGCGCGCGTCCGACCGACCGACCGAGCTGATGCCGCAGGCGACGCGTGAGCTCCAGCTGTCGTGCGGGTTGAGCTCTGCGTGGAACCGCTGCGGGACCCCACCCTGCGTGCGGAGCGCGTCCACGTACTGATTAAAGGCGTTCAGCCGAACTGCTCCTTTAACTGGACTCTGTGCGGGCGGGGCGGCGCAGTGATGGAATCTCTCTTATTAAACGCTCTGAACTGATCAGCTACTAATGACTGCTGATCATTAAACTTGTATAACACAAATGTGATTTAATCCCACAAAGGCTGCAGATTAAAGACATTTTACACGCAATCCCCACATTTCGCAGCAAACACCCACTCTGGCTGTGTGTGTGTGTGTGTGTGCGCGGATGCTGCTGATTCGGAGGTGTTCAGCAGCTAGCATCAGCTAGCTACGCCTACGGGCAAGCTGCTGTTAGCGTGTACTAGCTTGATCTGTGTTTGTTTGTTTTTACACAGTTAAGCGGAACTTCGAATCTGGATTTCACCACCAGTACCGCAGCTAGCTAGCGGCGACCCGCACGGAGGCAAAAAAACGAAAGAAAAAAAAAACTCGACTTACTCACATGAAAGGTAAAATAATTATGATGTTAGCTAACTAGCCTAGCTAGAGGAGACAACTCGCTAGCTAGATGCTAACACGGATTTGGTCCGTATGAATGAACGCAAGCTAACAGTAACACAAAAGCTACGTGACTTGTCTTGTGTTTGCGTTACTAGAAGCAGCAACGCGGACACGGTTTGAAACGAGAGCCGTTTAATGTCGCACGACGAACCGTGACGCCTCGTAGCACGGCTAGTTAGCTTTAGCTTTAGCTGTCTGAACGTCAGTGAGCATCGAGCGGGGACGTTTATTCGTTTATATCAGGGTGGAGGAATTATTTTGATTCGGTCGTGGAAGCGATAAACGAATCAATAGACTGTGCGGTCGATCAGCAGGTCGTTCAGCTGTTACCTAAAGGTATTGATAACATGTTAGGAGAACTCGCTTCAGAATTTATGCTGATGTAGATCTAACAGAGTCACGTGAGAAGATCATCTTTAAATGGACCTTTCATTGATTAGTTTGAGAGCAGCTCAGAATCCTACGTTTTGGCTGATTAGATAACTATTAATCAGTGAATTATCCGTCACGCTTATCTTAGTCTTAATTAAAAGTCTTTACTTTAACGCTCCTTACTTGTCACCGGTACTGAAGTGCTGTGACCACATAACACTATTTGGTACTACTGCGTTACTACTAAGTATTGTGTTAAACGTATATTGCGTATGACTCTTCGATGTGTTCCTCTCTGCAGTTCTGGGCGACCATGGACCCGTCCTGCAGTGCGTCCGGCGCTCCAGCGTCTTTGACTGTCCAGGTGTGTTTCCCCGGCGCCCGCGCCGCCGTCATGGACAATCTGAACCGCCAGCGGGAGGAGGGCCGCCTTTGTGACCTGTCCATCCAGGTTCAAGGTCAAGTGTTCAGGGCCCATCGCTGCGTGCTCGCGGCGTCCTCGCCTTACTTCCATGATCAGGTTTGTTCTCTTCGTTTGCTCGCGCTGCTTGGGGGGGGGGGGGCTACCCTTGAGCCGCTTTTGAAGCAGCGCGTCTTTGTCTTTGTCCCCGCGTCTCAACAGGTGCTGCTGAAGGACGTCACGACGGTGTCGTTACCTTCCGTCATGGACCCGGTGGCGTTCGAGAGCGTCCTGAGCTCCGCCTACACCGGCCAGCTGAGCATCGTGCACGAGGACATCGTCAACTACGTCACGGTGGCCAGTTTCCTCCAGATGTGGCACATCGTGGACAAATGCACCGAGATCCTGAAGAGGCCGCGGCCCCCGGCCGAGGCCCCCCCCGGAGAGGCTGCTGCGGCTCACGCCGGCCCCGCCTCTCGCCAGCAGTCGCCCAGCAGCACAGACTGCTTGTACGTGGAGACGGAGGGACGGAAGAAGGACAGGAAGCCCGACGCCTTGCCCCCCTTGGCTACGTGGAGACGACCGCAGCAGCTTTCCAAGTGGGGGCGCTCGCGGCCCCCGTCGGCCCAGCACTCGGCCGACTCGCAGCTCGACTCGCTCCCCGGCTACGCGGACGGCGATTACGCCGGTTGCGAGGAGGCGTGGGTGTCTGGCCATGCCAGGGGTAGCCACTGCGCTCACGATGGGCCGGGGCACAGCACCCGGAGCCCGGTTGGGTTCCCCTACGGCGAAACGGTAAAGCAGAAAGTCAGGGCTCCACAGCGGGGGGGGCCCCCGCCGGCGGCTGATAGACTTCTGGATAAGAGCAGAGAGAGTGCGTACAGCGACGAGTCACAAGAGAGGAGGAAGAACGCGAGGAAGAACCCGGAGGCAGACGAGGGTGTCGGAGAAGACCGAGTGGAGCGGAGGGAAGGCCTCGCCCCGCCGGGGAACTGTGGTGAGGTTTTACTTCTTCAATAATACGCGACTAAATATTCGCTCTGATGTGGGCAGAAGGCTCCGATTGCATTTCGGAAATGAGTTAAGCCCGTCTCTTCGGTGGTTCCTGTCTCAAACGTGATTCTTTGCTAAATGAGGAAACTTTCAGGAGGAAAGAGGGAAGTTTCATAAATCCAGCCCAGTTGGGTTAAACCTTGTGTGTTCGGGTCTGTGGGACCCGTTTTTATTTTTTATCAAAAGAAAAACAATACAATTAGTTAATTTTTCAAACTGAGACTCACTGATTTGTCTCATTTTCTGTGAAGTACATATATCAGAATACATATTTAATGACCCCCCCCCCCCTACACATTTCTATTACATATAAGATGTCCGGGTCCACTGGACCCGGGGCTAAAGAATGTGGGAATTGATGTTTTGTGTACCACACACACACACCTACACACACACACACACACACACACTGGTGATATTCTCTCAGCATCAATGCCTTTGTCATTTGGATGGCACTGAACCCAGAGTGGAAACGAGTGAAGCTCCGGAAAAGACGGCTCTTTCTTGAGGCTCTGGGAAAGGCATTGGTGAGACCACAAATCCAGAGAAGAAAACATTTTCCCAGAACAGCAGCCTCTGCAGCCATGGTGAGGAGGATTCAGGAGGAGAACGCTGGTGCCTTGTCCACCCAACCTACAGAACCACAGTCTGCAGAGCCTGAAGTAAGTGTGTGATGCTGCTGCAGTGCATGTCTGGCACTCATGTCTTGTGTGTGTGTGTGAGAGAGAGAGAGAGAGGTGTTCGTAAAATGTCTGATCTTTTCATTGTTCTAGGTTGTGAACACCAGCAGCAAGAAGAAGCGGTGCGAAGTGTGCGGACCCAAGATGGACAGGAAAACACAATATACATGCGTCAAGTGCAAAACGTACATCTGCAACACACACACAGTGAAGCTCTGCCCCTCGTGTGTTGTATAGGCTAGCGGCTAAAGGCCATGTGTTCAATGACTGATGTGTTTACTCTGTGCTCATGTGTTCGCCTTGTTTGTGCACCTGAATGGGTGCACAAGAAATAAAAGTTTTGTTTTGAAAAACCTTGCTTCACTTGTAAATTTGTTTCCACTCATATCTTGATTTTAATTGATTTTCTTTATTTGTGAATAAGTTGTATTAAACCGGTAGGAAGCAGCCTGGTGGACCCGGACATCTTATGTGTGTAGGGGGGGGTCATTAAATATGTATTCTAATATATGTTCTTCACAGAAAATGAGAAATCAGTGAGTCTCAGTTTGAAAAATTAATTAATTGTATTACTTTTCTTTTAATAGAAAATGAGACCAGTGTTAAAACCAGTAGGAAGCAGCCCAGTGGTGTTAAACCAGTAGGAAGCAGCCCAGTGGGGTTAAACCAGTAGGAAGCAGCCCAGTTTGGTTAAACCAGTAGGAAGCAGCCCAGTGGTGTTAAACCAGTAGGAAGCAGCCCAGTTTGGTTAAACCAGTAGGAAGCAGCCCGGTGGGGTTAAACCAGTAGGAAGCAGCCCAGTGGGGTTAAACCAGTAGGAAGCAGCCCAGTTTGGTTAAACCAGTAGGAAGCAGCCCAGTGGTGTTAAACCAGTAGGAAGCAGCCCAGTTTGGTTAAACCAGTAGGAAGCAGCCCAGTGGGGTTAAACCAGTAGGAAGCAGCCCAGTGGGGTTAAACCAGTAGGAAGCAGCCCAGTTGGGTTAAACCAGTAGGAAGCAGCCCAGTTTGGTTAAACCAGTAGGAAGCAGCCCAGTTGGGTTAAACCAGTAGGAAGCAGCCCAGTGGTGTTAAAACCAGTAGGAAGCAGCCCAGTGGTGTTAAAACCAGTAGGAAGCAGCCCAGTGGTGTTAAAACCAGTAGGAAGCAGCCCAGTTGGGTTAAACCAGTAGGAAGCAGCCCAGTGGTGTTAAAACCAGTAGGAAGCAGCCCAGTGGTGTTAAACCAGTAGGAAGCAGCCCAGTTGGGTTAAACCAGTAGGAAGCAGCCCAGTGGGGTTAAACCAGTAGGAAGCAGCCCAGTGGTGTTAAACCAGTTAGAAGGTTGGACACAATCACGTGTTCCACGCTACCTGATGATGAAGAGCGTCCTGATGATGATGATGATGATGGCGCCTGAGCAAATGAAATCTATTCCTAAATTGAGATCCTAAATCCAGTTCCTGAACAACGTCCTTCGTTCTCCATCTAAACGTGACTTGTTATTTATTCTGGTTTTCTGTTTTGCGTTTCTCTGAACAGGCGTCGTACAAACCGCAGGGAAGGACAGAGAGCCGCGAGACGTGAGCCGGGACCCCCCCCCAGACCCGCCCGGTGCTCAAAGCTGCCAAACAGGCCAGGGGGTCCCGGGCCCCCCCTGCCCGGTGGCGTCCCGGCTGCAGTGGCAGGACAGTCCCTGGTCTCAGCAGGAAGCAGAGGGAAAGGTCCAGGAGGACGGGGGGGAAGTGGACTTCGAATGTTTTACAGGAGGGACCTTCGGCAGGGACACTTACGACGAGATCGAGGAGGACACAGGACAGGTGTCCCAGAGGCCTCTCGCCCCCGCGTCCCCCGACTTCACCATGGCAGGCTCCGAGGTGAGCTGGCCCCCCAGCGGCGGGGGACAGGGCAGCTCCCTGACCCCCGCCTCTGCTCCATTCCCGCCGCCTTCCTCCCCCTCGACGCCATCCTCGTCGTCCTCCGTGTCGCTCGCTGGCGCCCCCTACACGGGCAAGGTGCACTTCTGCCACTGCGGCAAAGCCTACACGCTGAAGAGCATGCGCGACCGGCACGTGAAGATGCAGCACCTGAACCTGCGGCCCTTCGGCTGCCCCGTGTGCACCAAGTCGTTCAAGATGAAGCACCACCTCACCAAGCACCTGAAGACGCACGGCGGCCTGCGGCCCTACGAGTGCAGCCTCTGCGGGAAGAAAGTCGTGTGGCGGGACAGTTTCCTCCGGCACCAGGCCCGCTGCGAGAGGCTCGCCTCCAGCTCCTCGGCGAGCTGCGGCAACACGAGCACGCCGGCGGCCGGTCTGGACCACGGCTACGGCTACGGCTTCGAGGACGGGGAGGCTTTCCTTGCAACGGAGGGACAGGTGAAGGTGGAGGAAGTGGACTTTCCCGGGGAGATGGAGGACGGGATGGGGGGCCTGGTGAGCAGCGTGGGCGGGATGGGGGGGCAGCTCAGGAGTCAGGCGCACGTTTTAAAGGAGGAGGCGAAGGACAGCTTCAGCGGAAGCTGAGCACAAAGACGTGAATAAATCAGCGATGAGTCATTTCACTTTAGTTTAAAGTCTTCTTTTCATGATCCTGATGAAAGGGAAATGCTTTTTATTTTTATTATTATTGTCATGTTGACACAGTTGTTGTGTAGTCATGCTGTAATGTGTCTGTAACAAACAGTCGTGATTCTCGTCCAGAATAAAGTTCATTTTGCACATGACAAAGATCGATTGTGAAAGTTTGGGATTCATTTCAGAACATTTTTAAACATTTTACAGATTTTGCTAAATGACAAGCTGATATTTTTGTCTGCTTGGATTACAGGATCCCCCCCGTGACCTTTTGTTCAACTCTTTCTAGAAAAAGTACATGTTTGTCCACTTGAAGGGCAACAAGGGTTATGGTTAAGATAGATCGGTACATTATTTATAATGATGGAAAACATTGTTTCTTCTCCTTCTGGGTTTCATATTGAATCTTTAATTAAAGGCAGGACAAAATGCACAGTGATGCAGATAGTTGAGGTCATCATTTGAAAAAACTAAACTAAACAAACTTTAATATTGCTATTATTGTCAGAGATCGATGACAGACGGTACATGCAGATTATGTATAAATACTTCCTGTGGTGGGCGAGGAGTTCAGTTTCAGGCAGATGAAAGAGGAACCGTATTTATTCCCTCTCCAGTTACTCAATAAAGCTGATTAAAATGTGCTGCGGCAGCTTCAGGCATCAGCGAGTCATTTCAAACCCGCCCAGATGATGACTGCATTGTTATTTCTTGTCGTTGTAATATCTCTTCCACCCACAGCAATAAGGTGAAGGAGCCCTTTTTCCCTTTTCCTGCCTGGCAGAGGAAAACCGGGTTCTTTAGAGCTGAATGTAAATCTCTGCTATTTTGCTCTAAAGCTAAGCGGAAGCAAATTAAATGATGAGACAATAGACTCGAAACGTTAATAGCGGAAAGAAGGCGTGCTGTTTATTTCAAATTGGTTTGACATAAATATGAAACAAGACACGTTCTCTTTGCGTTAGTTCTGTATTCCACTCCACACTTCAGAAAAACACATCTTCAGTTAAAATGATGCCGGGAGAAACACGGGCCTCAGAACATTTACCAAACCTCCTCATATCATCCTGCTGCGTCCTCCAGAACCTTCTGAACCACATGCGATCGGACCATCATCTCCTCAATGAAACACAACTACCATTAACCCATTCAGTGCCATTAACGTCCAAAGACGTTTTTTTATAACCCAAATATTCACTGCCAACGCCTGACATTGAAATCTGCTTTTTCTTCAACGGCCAATAACTCTGGAACGGAAAATGGTAGGAACACACTTTACTTCCTGATAAAAGAGGAGACTTTAATCTTTCATTTGGGAAGTTCGTTGTTTGCATCGTCATAGTAAAGAATATTCTGTGGGGGTTGGAGTATCGGGCAGAACGAGAGGAAACTGGGGCACTGAAAGAGTTAACGATTCACACCTACTTTGATCAGAACCGACACCATCGGCCTTTTATCGCTTCACAGACATGAATGTCTATTAATAACACTGAAGCATAATGAAAGAAGATTGTTACCTAATAACACACACACACACACACACACTGCTCATACGATGCTGATATATGTTGTTTTAAACAAACCGGCGGGCGACACGAAGCATTTCTGGACGACACAAGACGAACGTAGAAAAACATCCGCCATGAACAGGCAGCAGGCAGGATCGCCGTCCATCACGACAACATGGCTGAACGGCTGCTTTTTACAGGATGTTTTTATTTATTTATTTTATTTTTTACTAAAAGCAGGACCAAATCTCTTATAAAAAGATAAATAATGGCTGAACAAGATGTGAGATAGACTTAAAATGGGTGTTAAAGGCAGGGCTGGCGCAGTGGCGTTTGTGTGTCTAAACATGGCGGCGGCGTTAGAGGGTTAACGTTCCTTGAGGTTGTGAGTCCGCCGTTTGCAGACCTGCTCTTCCTCCATCTTGTCCCGTCGGTTTCGGATCTGCTGTCTGGTCCCCGGCAGAGAGCTCAGAAGATGGTGCTCCAGCGTTTGGGTGGCGGGCGGGACTTGGTCTCTCCCTGCAGGGACGACAGAGGACGATGGTGGTGTCTGAGACAACTTTCTGTCCCCAGGGGACGGACATTTAACTAAAGTTCAGGAAAGATGTGATTAGTGAGTTCTTAACGTATCGAGACCGTCCAAATGGAACACGAAGCTTTAAAGGCGTCGATGGAGACGACAATAGGAGACAACTAAAGGGACATATGTAACGACAATAGAAGACAACTAAAGGGACATATGTAACGACAATAGAAGACAACTAAAGGGACATATGTAACGACAATAGGAGACAACTAAATGGACATATGTAACGACAATAGAAGACAACTAAATGGACATATGTAACGACAATAGGAGACAACTAAAGGGACATATGTAACGACAATAGAAGACAACTAAAGGGACATATGTAACGACAATAGAAGACAACTAAAGGTACATATGTAACGACAATAGGAGACAACTAAAGGGACATATGTAACGACAATAGGAGACAACTAAAGGGACATATGTAACAACAATAGGAGACAACTAAAGGGACATATGTAACGACAATAGGAGACAACTAAAGGGACATATGTAACGACAATAGAAGACAACTAAAGGGACATATGTAACGACAATAGAAGACAACTAAAGGGACATATGTAACGACAATAGGAGACAACTAAAGGGACATATGTAACGACAATAGGAGACAACTAAATGGACATATGTAACGACAATAGAAGACAACTAAAGGGACATATGTAACAACAACAGGAGACAACTAAAGGGACATATGTAACGACAATAGGAGACAACTAAAGGGACATATGTAACGACAATAGGAGACAACTAAAGGGACATATGTAACGACAATAGAAGACAACTAAAGGGACATATGTAACGACAATAGGAGACAACTAAAGGGACATATGTAACGACAATAGAAGACAACTAAAGGGACATATGTAACGACAATAGGAGACAACTAAAGGGACATATGTAACGACAATAGAAGACAATGAAAGGGACATATGTAACGACAATAGAAGACAATGAAAGGGACATATGGAAGACTAATATTTGGGTTTTACATGAAGTGCTGCTTTTCAGCACGTTGGTTTATTACGATGGCAGGCTGATGAAAGACGCAGAAAAATGATCGCAGCTAAAAGAATCAATGCTCTTGCACTTATTGATTACTCTGTGATCGCAAACACAGACAGGAAACGAGCCCGTTTCAGCATCAGAGCGACGCCGCTTTGCACTAAACAGAGAGGCTTCCGCCCGATGAGCTCACCAGGTTGAGGAGTCTGGACAGGGTGCTTTGATCTCTGCGTCTTCTGACCGGAGACTTCGCGCCTTCGGGACGCGGCGACGAGGCCTGGAGGAAAGAGAAGCTCCATAAGCACAGAGGAAGATCTGAAAACACTCCACCTTTACTTCACTTTAGATTCAGGGCCTGGTTTTCTTCACGCTATTTTTCCTCGCAGCATCAGAGACGTTCCAATACTTCGACACACATGAAGTACAATTACTTTAAAATGTAATTGAGATCAACGGTATTGTTACACAGAAAAAAACACATTCCTTGTTTTAACGTCCGTCCTCTTTAATTCTACTGGGATTGACATTTCAGGAAGAATTGTGATGATGTAACTTTTATAAATGAAAAATTAAGAGTTAGAGGTTATAGAAATGTTTCAGCACAGAACCTCAATTTCAGTCTTTGGGGGGGGGGGGGGGGGGGACAAGATTGCAGGACAGAGAAAAACATGAACACAGAACAGGACGAGACTCGGATAGCGGCGACCTTCAGGAGAAAGACAACCGATTACAAGGACAAGCAGGTGCTCAGAGTGAAGGGACACAGAGGACACCGCCAAGGGACACGCCCGTCAGGCGGACAGGACGAGACACAAAGAAAGCTGAGCGTGCAAAATGGGTGGATCGGGCAGGGGGGGGGGGTGCAGGTGAACAAATAGGAAGACGAGGGTAGCAAAGGCCGCTCCTACGAGAAAGCATTTTGTTTTTACCGGTTGTGGTTCATAAATAGCCGAGCAGTTTCAAAGTCATCCAGAAGCAGCGAGTCGCTCTGGATGGAGCAAAGAAAGTCAATTTACCGAAAGGCCAAAAGGAATCAAAGCTTTTTGACTGATCAACTAATGATAGAAAGGGATTGTCCGAGGAAAGAGAGAGAGAGAGAGAGAGAGAGAGTGCTAGTGTGTCAGGGCTGGTGGTTCAGCTCGTCCTTTGAAAGTGTCCCAGTTCCACGTACAGACGAACAAGCTAACAAACAGGGATGGGGGGGTTAGCATCGGTGTTAGGCAGCAGGCGCGCTGCAGACAAAAGACACGCTCTCTACAGATAGAAAGAGATTCATTAGCCACACACACACACACACACACACAGTGGTGTAGAGTGGGGCTCTTTGATTTGAAATGAAAGAATGTGTGACATACCAAACCCAATATGTCTCTCCACTGGACATGAAAAAGAAAAAGACAGTGACATGATGAGACGAGAGACGAGAGGGCAGGCCTGGCCGTGATCCTGCCAGGTTCCTCCGCGCTGCTCCTCAGACTTTCGGCTTTCGAGCTCATTACAATCCGTCACTGCACGGAAACCATCTTTACGATTGGGTTTGTTCCCCGTCTTGGTTTGAATCTGCGTTTTCATCGCTGCGTTTTTGTCCTGCACTGTCTCGTCACTGCCTCCCTGCTCACGTCCTCCTCACGCTGTATTTATATGTCCTGTGGCTTCATTGGATTTTGGATTGCTTTTCTATATTTGGGCCTCCTTTGTGTGGTTGTTTGACTGGGCGAGACAAAATGCAACTATCCAACATTTGTTTGGCACGAGGAAATAATGTACAACATAGACTACCAATGGTCTTATTCATTATTTTATCACAATAACCATCATTATAACTCCAACATTGCATTTTAGCAGGGGACCTGGAGGGGTCCCGACCCAGAGCTTGGGAGCCAGTTATGAAAAAGATCCATTTCCAGCAACAAGCAGCAGAACTACCCCTTCATTTAAAAGCCCCAGCCCCACCTTTAAGCCATCATGTGAAGATATTTTAGCCACAGTTAATTGTAATTAAATGTAGTACAGATTTCCCCAAGAGGTTAACGCCGAATAATCTTCAGAGTTTTTCTTTTGTTCTACGATAAGTAAACAGTGTTAAACTTGGCAGTGAAATATTCCCACATATACATGATGTATTATCAGGGAACTTTGTAGATTCGTGTTTTCTACAGGTTCTATGCTGATGACTACTTCCAAATTTCTCCCAAAATAGTTCGACTGAATTTGGAGTCGTACACGCAAAAGCAGACAAAAGTAAAGGTTTGGCTAACGGGCTTTCTCACATCACGACTTCAACGCTGACCCAGGGGGGCGTCTGAGAGCTCCCCAAGCCAACTCCCGTGCTACGTAGCATTTATTGTGCGTGAGAAAAGGTTGGCATGCTAGCACACAGTTAACGCGCCGTGTGTCGGTGACCCAACGTGCTGCTGCAGCCAACTACAAATGGAGCTGTAGAATCTTAGCTGGAGGGCCAAAGCATTTAAAAAAAAGGATGCCGTTGAGGAGGAGGACAGCGTTCTTTTCCGCCTTTGGCTGGATGGAGTTCAATAATCTTATGTCGAGCGGAAATATCTGAACATATCTGTCCTAAAAAGACTGCAGGCGATGCACATTGATGCATGAGATATCTGCACCACCAAAAGAGCAACAAAACAAACAAAAACAAACATGTTTGTGAGATCATTCACGCCTGAAATTGTAAACTTCTAAAATGTTGCATGTCGAATTATGGACACTCGTTGATCACCGGCTCGGCCACAAAGCAGAAGGGATGAGCTCAAATGACGTTCCCAGAGAAGGCGACGCAGCTACGAAGGGTGAACGGCACCATTTTAAAAAGGAGTGCATTCAGCTCAGTTTTAATCCGGCTGATCATTTTGAATATTTTTTTATATTCCCCATCAAATGTTGCAGGAATCTTTCCCTTTAAGTACACCACGACAGCGATGGATCTGAAATGTGTCCGATCACGGATGCAAAGTAGGATTCCTGTGTTGTGCCTTATTAAAGGCAAACACTGATCAGAGGTCGTCTTCTGAGTCATCATAGCATCTCTGCATCTTCACCCTGCAGCTGCACATCTGGAATGAGCAGCAAACAAATGTTCGGCTCAAATGAGACTCACCCTGGATTTAGGACGAGGAGACGAGACCTAAAAAAACACACAATAATATGATGAATCGTATGAACACCGATCTAGATTTAACATGTCAGCATGATGCAACCAAACGCTACTTCATGTACTACATGGTATAACATTGTGTATTCAAAGAACTTACAAAGCGTCTGAAGAAATGCGCCACGGCGTTTTCATTGGTGCGGCGGCGAGTGGCAGACTGCTGGGGCGAGGTGGCCAGATGACCCCGAAATGACCCCTGTGAGGATCAAAGGTCATAATGGCTGAATGGGTTCACATGATGTGCCACTCGAGAGGGGGATGGGGTTGGACTCAAATCCAATGGCATCAGGTTTATAGATCCATAAGTCTATTTATGAACTATATTCAGGATGGATTAGTCTCCTGGAAGTTGTTCCTCATTTAATGCCTGATAACTGTGGAAGGTTCAAAACGCACTGCGTAGCCCAAAAGTACAACAAAATCACCAAGTTGAATAATTTAAATGGCATCAAATACCGATGGGAGTCCAATCGTGAAGCGTGATGAAGCTGATGCACAGTACGGAAGCTGTGTAAGGACAAATGCATTCTAAAGCGTTCCGTCTAACCCCGACGGCCCTGTGCTCCTCCGACATGGGAGAACGAGAAGGAGCTCTGGCCCCCCAGGGCCCCCCCATGGCCCCTCAGGGCCCCGTCCATCTCGCAGCATCTATCCGGAACAGAAGTTTTCTCTGAGCTTTTCTATGTGCAGCTCAGAGTCCGCTTCAACGTAGCAGCGTTTCTGCTGTAACTCCAGCCGGAGAACCCAAGAACCTTTTTCTTACCCTTTGCAAGACAACAACCAACAGCAGCCAAATTTGACCCCGTGGGTTCTCGAGGGTTAAAATCAATGTGGCGTGCATGAATTTGATTTGATCATTAAAGGCTTATTCTTCTGGTTCCAAGAAGAGAGTTGTGTTGGCGGCGCGAGAGATTGCAGCGGCCCGATGCTCACGCATCGAACGTAATTACCGTAGCGTACTTGTACTGTGCTGTCAATGACAATAAAGTATATTCTGATTCTGATTCTATTGGTTACATATATATATATATGTTCCACTATGTCGCTACGGCAACACGCCTGTTAGCAATAAAGTGTTTTGTTAAAACTGGGCCAAAGGACATTGTCATAATTTTAAGGAATTGTTCTCAGATGATCCTGGAAAGTGTTAAGATACGTATAATGTTATAAAATGTAATAATAAAAATTAAACAGCCACGCAAAAATAAATAAATAATAAATGAAAAAACATGTTCTGAGATGAAATGTCCATTTTTAAATGATTCTGACATCATGATCAATAAAAAATGAATAAAACATTAAAATAAATGAAGGAGTTTTGTATTTTTAGTTTTTTTAGAACTACAATAATGTTTCTATTCTATTTGGTATTAAATACACAGTAATCCTTACTAGCGTTTGCACAAACCCATTGAATGATCTTAAAATTAAAACGGACACAAAGTTGTCTGAAGGCCTGTTTTTCATAGTAAGTTGTTGAAGACATTTTGGAGACAGCAGCAAAACATCCCTTATGATTGATGTGTTAGATGATCAGGTCTCATACTATACTAGAATAGACTTAATGTTCCACAGACCACTAAGAAGAATATTCGACTCTAGCACAAGAACATCTAGTTTGACCATTTATTTTTAGCAAATCAATAGTTTTTTGTAAATGAATCAGTGCTCACCTTGCTCCTTTTCTTTTGCTCTCCTCCAAAGAACCTGTTGATCTGATCCATGAGGCCGGGGTTCTTCTTTTTCCTCCCAAGCCCGGAGGTGCTCGCCGTAGCCATTCTATGCTGAGCTTTGGGCGGGGGTCGACCTTTCTCTGCCTCGCTACTCCTTTTCTAACCGGTCCACAGCACCAACCGCTGGCTGTTGCTCCTTCAGTGTGGCTTCCAGTTCTTGTTGTGCACGGAGGCTGTCGTTGGAGGTGTTGCCTCCTCGTTCCCGGGGCACCATGGGATGCTGTTGGGGTCAGCTGGGGGGGCTGCAGTGATGCTGGAGCAGCAGCGAGGTCCACGGCTCTGGCTTGGATCCAAGCATTCTTTGTGGCTTCAGAGGCTGTGTCAGTCTCTGCCGCCCTCTGCGTGGGTTCAGCCATTGTTCCCCTCCCCATCTGCTTCGCCCCGGCTGCACGGGCAGCAAGAGTCATCTCGGTGTCGACGCTCACACCCTGACGCAAAGCAACCGGCAATACTGTTGGGCCATTGTTGACTCCGGCTCATGTGTTCATATTTTAATAGATTGTGCTTCGTTTAGATGTACAGTCACCCTGATTAACATACGGAGCAGCCAAGAGGAAAGGAAACGCTTGCTGTGTGAAAACTCCAAGTTACATGTCTGCAGATTAATTACATCAATTTGTGACATCTCTGCATATTTGGACTTTCTATTTTTGGGTTTGTTGTTTTAAACCAATGACCTCCATACAGCTTTAGATGTGATTTTGGATTTCAAAAAACAGATGCTGTATTGTAAAGGTAAGCCATTAAATGCAACATTATGTAATAACAATGATGCATTGATTCTATATAGCGCTTTTCTGGGTACTCAAAGACGCTTTACATGGTATGTGCATTATTCATTCACTCCATACTTGGTATGGAGTGAGACTGGCAGGGTTACTCTGCTCGGCCATCAGTCCTCCTGGCCCCACCGACATTCAATCACTCACTCATTCACACAGGCAATGCGGGTGAAGCGTCTTGCCTAAGGACACAACGACAGTGCACACATGTGCCCGAGCTGGGAATCGAACTGCCAACCTCTCGATCGTATGACGACCCGCTCAACCACCTGCGCCACCATCGCCCCATTTAATGTACATTAAAGGAGACATATTCTACCCTTTTCCCACAAGTTAATGCGGTTCTCAGACACTTATATGAAATTTCTGTGCCAGTTTTTGCTCAAAACAGCAAACAGATGCTGCAACTCCATCAGAAACGCTGCAAAACCGGAAGCAAAAGTACGTTCGCGCATGCACGCTAGTGACGCTACCATGGTAACCCGTGAGGCGACGTTTTCTGCACTCAGTAAAAATGTTCGCCGGAACATTACCATAAAAAACTAACTTAATCCACTCCGTTCTTCTTTGACCGACTCATGCAGGTTATAGGGAGAGCGTTGATGTGCGAAATGGGGAAGAGTGTGTGTGTGAGTGCACACACACTCGAGAGTGCAGACACAGGGGCATAAGCACGCACGCATGTGCACGCACATCTTGTGCACGTTTCCCCCCGTCATACGTCAGAAGGGGCGTGATTTCTTCCAGTCGTCTTTCAGAAGGTGATTACAGACCTACCCAAACTACGAAGGATTCACTGGATGGTTTATTTTGCTGTTTTGGGGTTGATAAGGACCCAAAATCACCAGAATGTTCGTTCAGTTTACTGCCCAATTTTTTCCAGTCACTGATGCCCTTGCGAAACGAGTCCTGAATTTAACCTTCCTTTGAGACGTGCATTTGGGTTGAGCTCCTAGTTCGGGTCCTGACATCTGTTGTCTTTTTGTGCCCATTTATGACGTGTTTTTACAACATACTATAAAGCGAGCAAGCGAATCGAGTGTACGGGGTAGTTTCTGCGGTCTCACCCATGATGTGTACTCCTCAGTTACAGTATTATGACGCATCATAATATACTTCGGGTAATTTAACACGGGCCAACTTTCAACCAGATCGACATATGCCGATCCCTTGGAAATCAAATGTGCTTGTAAGTCGACGAACCCCTGTAATGATAGCATGTGGGTAAAACCATCTGAGAGTTTTAGACTTATCTTGTTTCATATTGATTGATATCAGAAAATTGACACTTGAAGTTCTTTTAATCTCTATAAACTACAACAAAGGTCTTAAGAGTACTTTAGAGCAACACATGACAAATGGAAATAATTATATATAAAGCTTGGTTTGAGCTATTAAAGTGTGTGTTTGGAGCCAATCTATAAAATTATTGATGTCATATTTTGCAGGACTGTTCAAAGAAATTGAAAGAAAATCAGTGAATTACATTAAATTAGATACTTTTGAATTTTCACTTAAAAAGCATTGATTGTTCATTTATAGTTTGATAACTCTTTTGATCCAGATCATGAGGATACGTGGTTCTCATTTAACCACGATAACCAACAACATTGTCCATGAAGGCTGTGGGTCCGACATGCTGTTGAGTCTCCTATGTAAACACAGTGAAATGGGGCAGGGCACAGAGACGCATGCTTGTCCACCCTGTGTTGCACACAGAGCTCCGTCTGTCTGACCGACCTGCAGGGCCGAGCCTCGGGCCAGCGCCCACGGGCCTGACCAGAGGTAGGGCACAGGAATGCTGATAGTGGGCCGATCACACTGCTTGTGTCCTCATATCCAGAAGAGTCTTGGATTTGTTCCTGCAGCTGGAAGGTCGAGGCCGAGTGCACGAGAAACAATAGCTGCCATGGAACAGAGCTGTGGGACACAAACATGGCAGCTATCCTTGAACCACGGCAGGAATGTTGATCTAGAAGACCAAGACGCCTACTCAGAGAGGCAGCTGAATATATATCTGCTGCTTTAGGGAGAGAAAGAGAGCCTTCTTCTCTTCCATCACGTGTTGAAAATGCATACGTGGGAAAATCTTGTTTAGATGTGTTCTAGCAATTGTTATGACTTCTGAAACCTCTGTGGATGGAAATAAAGGCAGTAATTAAACCTCTGAACAATCCAACAAGAACACACATTTAGTTTCCCTTAAAATGAATCATTTCAGTGTTGTCCAATGACGCTCCTCAGCTCGAGTAAAGGCTCTGTTGGAAAATATTACTTCTAAGAAACTCCAGGCACCCTCATGGATTCAGCATGCCAAAATGAGTTCTTGCTTTCATCAATTCTTTCATGCTGAAACAGAATACTGAGCCTTTGGGGCGACTGAGCCACAAAAGCATCGGTCGGGGTAAGGATTAATTCATTCTCCGGACACCGGTGGTGGGTGACTCGGTTTTTGTACTAATTCGCTGTGCTGATTCGGGAGTCAATTTTGTATTTTTTGCGGGGGGGTGGGGGTGTCAGGGTTCGGGTTAAGGTTAAGGTTAGGATTCACAATGCTAAAATAGCAGCTGGAGAGAGAGTCAAAACGTTGTGAATTCTGCAGAAAACATCAAATGGTGTTCCGTAACCCTTCAGTTCTACCTCGTCCATGGGCGTCTCTCCAACATTGAGGACAGAGATTAGAGGGAAAGAGAATACTTGATGCTATTGTGCTCCACTTGTTTGCTTTGAGAATGAAAGGCCTCTGTGTTGTTGTGTTCGTCACCCTGCATGATCTCTTCGTGTTGTATCCCGTCCCTGTGGCTCGATGACAACATAGCCATGAGGCTAAGCAGCTAGTCCAACACAAATCTCTGCACTTCCTCTTTAGATGAATTGTCTCATTTTATCTTTGAGCATTCATGCTAAATAGGGAACCCATTACTTTAAAGCAGACATGGCTTTAAAAATCTGAATTTGCTATTCATTAAATGCTCATTGTTTGAACTAACAGGATCAGCTGTAAACTGTGGTTTCTTTTTTTTTTTACAGTGCATCCTCACATCAATGCTTTTGGTCAGTAAACAACCGAATGCAAATGTCTTAGTGGTAGGAATGTAATAACTCCATCAAAGCTGTCAAAATGTTCTTGCTTTACGTGATACGTTACTAAAAACAGACGTGAACTAGCAAATAATTACATTAAAAAACAAACGTATTTGGAGAACTTCTTTGCTAATGGGACAGTCCAACTGAGGAGGAAGAAGAGGAGGAGGAAGGAGAGGTGCCGACGACCTCCAAGAAAATAAAACTTCTTTTAACAGACAAACCGGAGTCAGACTTAAAACACGGTTTATCTGCAGCTGACTGGATTCGTTAACGAGCAATGAAGGGTTCAAAACTGCTTCAGCACATAGAGACCAAGAACCCTGGAATAAAAAACAAGAATCCTGGATTAAAAAACAAGAATGTAGAATTTATGACACAAAAAAACGTGAACATGAAGAACAGAAGCAATTATTGAGACCACAACTATTGGTGAGTAGATATTGGTGTAATACTTGTTTAATAGTTATTGTAAGTGCATAATATAAAGTTCATTGGTAAGATCATATTCGTCTTTTTTATTTAATTATCTCCCGGGTTGCAACAAAACTTGCAGCAGTAGTGGCATATGGAGATGCAATCCACTTTTTAAATCTATTTTTGCGCTCCTAATTTCTCCAGAAGTGATGCAATTGCACTTTTTCTCTCACTTCCAACTGGCTACTCGGCCGCAAATGTAGCATGCTTTCCCTGGAAATGTCTTTCCACATGACTCTTTTTGTTATTTGACAACTTCTCGCTACAGAGCAAACATTCAGGCAATCCTTCCGCATTGGCAATGAATGCAAATGATTTGGTCCAAGAAACGTTGAACCCTCTGTTCTCCTCAGTTATTTTTCTCTTTCTACCTTTGGGGTCCATGGCCCATCACACACCCGCCGGTTTGTTTACAACAGCCATGCACCTGCCTCGCATCCCGCCCGGCTGATGTGGCTGACATGGCTTTAAAAATCTGAATTTGCTATTCATTAAATGCAAATCTTCGTTGACAGAAATATTGAAATTTAATATTTATTCTACACATTTTTACAGCATTGGAAAGTGTAAAGAATGTTTGTGTTATGTTTGTCCTCCTACAGAAACCATATTAAAACAAAAGATATATTTATAGTGTCAAGATTATTAAAGATTGAAATCATCAGACATCAAAGGGTTTGATGTCTAACTATTTCAATCATCCAACATCAAAGCCTTTGAAGTCTGAAAACGACGTATATAATATATGTCAGGTGTTAAAATATTAGCAGTTGGTCACTGATGTTGAATAACCCCAACAAAGAACCGGAACAACTCAATGAATTGGTTCACAAATCAAAGAGCGATGAGATTTTGATGAAAGAAGAAAATAGGGACCTGAAACAAAGACTCGATGTAACCGAGAACTCATTGCATAGAGAACAGCTTGAGGTCTCTAGGTTACAGGATAAGGTTAACAAATTGGACTCGCTTGTTCTTGTTCTGAGGGGAGAACTAAAGCTAACCAAAACAGCCTTTACAAATGAGCGGTCGGAGCGACAAAATGAGAAGTCTGATTCAGATAGGAAACTCCTGTCTTTAGCCATTAATGTCTCTGATTTGGAAGGCAAATACAGAATGGAGCAGATTAGGGGACAAGAAATGGGAAAAAGTCTTGAAGGACTTTGCGACACAAAAGAAAATAACAAAATGCTGACCATGCAGATCCGGAATTTGAAAAATGTGGCGGAAGAGGGAGTATCGTTTAAAAATTCTGCCACCAAAAAAATAGAAGAACTTCAGGAACAGTTACAACATTTTGAGAAGGCGCTTCAAATCAAACACGTAGAGTATTCAAGGGAAAAACTGAAAGCGGATCATTTCTTTCAACAGGAAGAAATGACAAAGCAATGTCAAGACACAATTCAATGTATCCAGACAGAAAACAACACATTAGTTAAGGACCTTGAAAAATGCCAAAAACAAAATGAAGCTCATATTAGAGAGAAAGAGTGTCTGAAAAATGGTTTCGCCAAGTTGACAAGTGAAATTAAATGCCACATAGATTTGAATAAAGAACAGAAGCAGCAGATCAGTCAATTACAACTAGAAAATAAACAAATAGAACTAGAATTAGAGAATAAAAAGAGAGAGACCAAAAATCTATGTGGCCAAAAGGCAATATTGGAAAATACTCTTTATAACAATAATATTCAGATAAAGGCTCTCCAAGATCAAATAAAGGAAAATATAAATGCTGTTGTCAACGCAGACAGGAGAGTAGGCGTCGTCAGGAATGAGAAGCAAGTTTTGTGTTTGAGAATTACGCAGAATATAAACCAGATGAGGTCCTTCAGTAAATTTAAGACTAAAATGTTGAAGAATTTGAAACAGGCAGCTTCCACACTAGCTGAGAGGAATCAAACAATCAAACAATTGACTAACAGCAACACTAATCTGAATTCTGTCATTTATGGCATGAAATTGGAGTTGCAAGTGGCAGAGGATAACCATTGTCGTACAAAGAGGCATTTGGAGAAAACAAAGGAGAAGCTGCAACAATCACAGGAGGAACATACAACACATAAAGATAAGTTTACTGAGGAACAAAAAACGGCAAACGAAAAAATACATAAGATGTCAGAACAGCAGGAAAATCTGGAGAATGAGTTAAAGAGAAGGACCAATCTTTCAATGAGCCAGCAACAACAAATCAAACGCCATGATCAAGAGAAGTTAATGCTCCAAGAAATGCTTGAAGATTGGAAAGGGAAAGCAATCTCTCTTGAGCAGAGCAGCAGGAAACTTACAGCTGACTATACGAAATTAAAATCTCAAATGAAGTGGTACATTAGCAGAAAGTGCCAGGGTGTAAGTAAGGAACATGTTTTTGACGTAATGACTCAGACAGCCCAACCTTCTGAAGCATTAACATATGCAAACAAGACCATTAGAGCACAAGAACAATCTCTGAGGGAACAGACGAATGAGATCAAGGAGTTGAAAGCCAAGCTTGATCGGCGCCCCGATGATGCATTAGAGAAGCTCCAAAAAACACAGTGGACTAACAGAGAGCTCAGACAACAGCTAAAGGAAGCACAAGGATCCCATGAAATGCTAATGGCTCTGTGCAAGACTGCAAGGAAGGAGAACGAAACGCTGACAAATGAGCTGAGGAGGCTAAAGTTGGAGACTAAATATTCATGTTGTTAGTGAGACAAAGATAAATACGGTAATGGGTGAGCGCTGAGGAAGCCCCCCCCCCCCCCCCCAGGCTAAAGTCAGGTATCGCTTTAAAATTTAACAGCTAGACTGGATATGTGTTGCAGATATCTGGAATTCAAAAAGAGCGTTTCAGATATCTGCGACTACATTCTTCTTATCCATAATTGTCATTTCAGAAATCCACAAAGACATTCTTCCTATACGAATGACATCACTTTTCGTCATTCATGTGGGGTTTGTCGTTACAGATATCTACAATTCCAGTTGCAGATATCCACTATGTGAATTACGGATATCTGCAACTGAATTGTAGATATCTGTAATTCCAGTTTGAGATGTCTACAATTTTATTCTGACTAGTCGTAATTCCAGTTAAAGATATCTTTCATTCACCTCAATTCAAGATATCTGCATGTTCATTTTCAGATATCTTAAAATACATTGTAACTAGGTGAAATTAAGTTGTAGATATCTGTAAGTGGAATTATGACGAATCAAAATGACGTAGATATCTCAAACTGGAGTTCGGGATAGCCATAATTTAATTGTAGATGTTAAAATGTTAAAGCGATCCTGACTATTTTGACACATCGGTCTAAAAACACAAGAATTTACATCTACTAAGTAAATACATAGACAAAGATATATAAGTATTTCTTATGAGATATGAAATCGGTTCTGTTTGGGGACCGCCAATTTGTTTATGTTGCAAGGCATTCTGGGTGTGACGTGAAACGGCTGCAGCACCGAGCTCACTGCTATTGATTAGTATGCTGGCATACTAATCAATAGCAGTGAGCTCGGTGCTGCAACCAAATGATGTCACACCCAGAATGCCTTGCGACGTAAACAACATTGGCGGCCCCCAAACAAAACGGATTTTACAGCTTATAAGAAATACTTATATATCTTTGTCTATGTATTTATGTAGTAGATGTAAATTCTTGTGTTTTTAGACCAATTTGTCAAAATAGTCAGGGATCGCTTTAACATTTTACATCTACAATTAAATGATGGCCATCCCTAACTCCAGTTTGAGATATCTACAACATCATTTTGATTTGCCATAATTCCACTTGCATCTATATATACAACTTAATTTCACCTAGTTACAATGTATTTTAAGATATCTGAAAATGAACATGCAGATATCTTGAATTGAGGTGAATGAAAGATATCTTTAACTGGAATTACGGACGAGTCAGAATAAAATTGTAGATATCTCAAACTGGAATTACAGATATCTACAATTCAGTTGCAGATATCCGTAATTCACATAGTGGATATCTGCAACTGGAATTGTAGATATCTGTAACGACAAACCCCACACACATGAATGACAAAAAGTGATGTCATTCGTATAGGAAGAATGTCTTTGTGGATTTCTGAAATGACAATTATGGATAAGAAGACTGTAGTCGCAGATATCTGAAACGCTCTTTTTGACTCGGCAAAACTGAATTACAGATATCTATTTGGTTGTTTTGTTCTCCGTGGCGTCTGCGTACCATGTCAACGTAGAGAGAGAGAGAGGAGAGAGAGAGCGTCTGCTGTAAAGAGCTCTGCCTCTCCCCTGAGACAGACTCGGGCAACTTCCCTTTTTTGTTAATTTCTACATAATGAATAAATATGAAGATACAAATTGTATATTAATAATCTTGGGGTGTTTTTTTCTTGTTCTTGTTTTGTTTACCAAAGCAAATGTTTCAAAGTGCATGCATTTCCAGTAACAGTACTTATTTCACTATCACATGTAATGTTTGCGGATTAATATCTTTCCTCTTTCATGTGTGTTTTCTCATTTACTTCAACAGGTTGAGCTCATTTCTCGTTTAATTTACAGCAATACAAATATATTCCATAAAACTGCACAGTACTCAGAGAACGCTCGTCTCCACCAGGGCAGCTGGGCCGTCCAAAATAATCATCCAGATGTGTTTCAGAGTCATCCTGCTGCATTGACGACCGAGCTGGATGTCGTTTACTCCTCTCGTCCAGAGGGAGGCGCTGTGGGATAAACAAACCCCTGATTTCTGTCCTGTTACTGCTGATAACTGAGGTAAATGTTTTCTCCATGATGTTTGGACCAACCTTCCTGCTGAGTTCCTTCAAACTGTGTGCAAGTATGTTTTAAAGGCAAAGGGTGGTCAAGGCAAATATTAGATTGTTATTCCGTTTGCTCACTTTGCAATTTGTAAATCAATAAATACATAAAAAAATATATATATTTCTGTAAGCGTTCTTTTTTTATGCCATTTCTACACAGTACTGCAGGACGAGGAAAACATTTTCCTATAGCTTCTGGGAGTGACCAGGTTGGATAAGATTAAGATTCACTTTTATTATCATTGAAATGTTACACTTTTTACACGGCAAACGAACAACAAAATTCCATTTACAACGTAGTACAGGGGCCCCTTGAAACAACCACACACATCATGCATGCGGTGAGGGCATAGGGTGAGCAGTTGAGGGGGGGGGGGGGGGGGGGGGGGCTTGCTAAAGGGCACCTTGGCAGTGCTCTGAGGGTAAACCGGCCCCTCTCCAGCCACCAGCACACATTCCTCATTCCGTCTGGGCTGGGACTTGAACCGTTTCCCAACCCAAGGCCCAACCCACTGAGTGCCAGTGAAGGTTGGATGTTTTGGAGACATATGAATTACATATGAATTGATTGTGTGTAGGTTGTGGCTGTTTTCATCCATCACTCTAAAAGCTGTTCAACGATAGATGAGCAGCCGGTAATTCCCCGTGGAGCGCCGGGTTCCCCCAGCAAAGGACAGGGTGTGGTGAGTGGGAGGGTTTCCCCCCCCCCTTAGCTGTCACTCTTTTTTGTATAACTTCTTTTGTCCAAGATAACTTCAGGTATGATATGATAAAGTTGCTAATATATTGCCTGTGTGAATGTAGTGAGCGAGTGAATGTTGGTGGTGGTCAGGAGGGCCGATGGCGCAGATTGGCAGCCTCGCTGTGTCATAGAGCTCACAGTGCCTTGGGAAGATAATATAGACGAGGCCTTTGGATTAAAAGACAAGAATGTGGAATTTATGACACAAAAAAATGTGAACATTAAGGACAGAAGCAATTATTGAGACCACAACTAATGGTGAGTAGATAATGGTGTAATACTTGTTTCATAGTTATTGCAAGTGTATACTTTGAAGTTTATTGGTAAGATCATAGGTCAACCTCTAGCCCTGTTCCCTGGCAGCTCCATCCTCAGCATCCTTCTACCGATATAGTCCCTGTCTCTCCTCTGGACATGTCCAAACCATCAAAGTCTGGTCTCTCTGACCTTGTCTCCAAAATGTCTAACCTTCACTGTCCCTCTAATTGTCTCATTTCTAATCCTGTCCAACCTGGTCACTCCCAAGGAGAACCTCAGCATCTTCATCTCCCCCACTTCTAGCTCCGCCTCCTGTCTTTTCCTCAGAGACACCGTCTCTAAGCCATCCATCATGGCTGTCCTCACCACTGTTTCTAAGCCGTCCATCATGGCTGTCCTCACCACTGTCTCTGAGCCGTCCATCATGGCTGTCCTCACCACTGTCTCTAAGCCATCCATCATGGCTGTCCTCACCACTGTCTCTAAGCCGTCCATCATGGCTGTCCTCACCACTGTCTTGTAGACCTGTCCCTTCGTCCTATCACAGAGGACACGTGATACTTTCCTCCACCCGTTCCAGCCTGCCTGCACACGATTCTTCACCTCCTTTCCACATTCTCTCCATCACTGCACTGTTGACCCGAGGTACCTGAAGTCCTCGACCTTCTCTTCCTTGTAGCTTCACTGTTCCCTCTGGGACCTTCTCATTTACACACATGTACTCTGTTTTACTCCTGCTCACCTTCATTCCTCTATTTTCTAGAGCAGACCTCCACTTCTCTAGATTCTCCTCTACCTGCTCCCTGCTCTCACTGCAGATCACAATGTCATCTGCAAACATCATATTCCAAGGAGCTTCCTGTCTCACCTCATCTGTTAGTCTATCCATCACCATGGCAAACAAAAGGGGCTCAGAGCTGATCCTTGGTGCATCCCACCTCATCACTAAACTCCCCTGTTACTCCTACTGCACACTTCACTTCTGTCGTACAACTGTCAAACATGTCCTGAACTACTCTGACATACTTCTCTGCCACTCCAGACTTCCTCATGCAGTACTACAGTACCTCTCTGGACACCCTGTCATAGGCTTTCTCTAGATCTACAAAGACACAATAGAGCTCCTTCCGACCTTCCCTGTACTTCTCCATTGCTCGTGGCAGGTGGATGAAGTCCTGCTGGTTTTTGGACTTCCTGCCACATCTGCACAGTAAAGGGAAGTTCAAAGAAGAAGCTGAGCTACAGGCTTCATTACAACACATTCTGGCTTGACAATCCGTAAGGAAACTCGTGCACATAATCAACATGGAGAATTTCTACCCTCTGAATATAAAAGTGTTGATGAATCCACAATTTTATATTTATATTCAGATCTCCTTCAACAGGGGATCAAGAGGCGTACAGAGCTGAACCCGTTGAACCCAGCATGTTCATGCCGCAGTCAAGGAAGTCATAGGTGTCCTAAACATATTACACATATTTCCTTTATCGCTGTTAAACCGTTTTAATAAGCTAACGACAGCAGCTGTTAGTGGTGCTAGCTAGCAATGGCCTCTCCCTCTGGCTCTCCTCTCTCCTGCTCCAGTGTGTGTCCATATGTTTAGCTTCTCATCTGACTTTCAAATGATGTGTAGTTTAATCTAGGTTCATGGTTAATTGTGCCATGAATATTATAAGCAGCTATCAAAGTTATGTGGGAATTGAACAGAAAGTGTAACTGATTTTCAATGGCAAACGGCACAAAAACGGCAAACAAGCAAATAGGAAGTGGCACAATCGCACACCGGAGTACGTAGGTACATTGATTTCTGTCAGGTTTGTGACACTGTAAAAGAGAGAAAATCAGAACCAAGCCCTAAGACTAAACACCAATGATCATTTACTTGTCTTGCGGCAAGAAACGAGACTAGTATTCTTTCTTTCAGCAAGGGAGAATGGAGCTGCTCTCTAGCCGTGCCATCGACTCTCCCAGCAAGGGAGAGTGGCTGCTGCTAGCTTCGTCCTCGATTCTCCGAGAAACAGCTCCCCCTGCTGGTTTTATTAGCAGATAAGAATGTGTATGTGCGTAAATCACCCAGACATGAAGACTCCAACCTTGAGCAGATAGCTCTTCCAGACAACACAAAGTGTTCACTTCTTCAGTCTAGTCAGCATATTAACAGATCTACAATTGTCACATACTTTATGAATATCTTGAGTAAGATTATGAAGGATAAATGGCCTTAAAAGAACCATGACATAACTACTGCTACTCATTGGTGAATTAATGATAAACACATTTGCAGATTTATCTAACAATTTCATATCAGCAAACACTTTGTCAGGATAGTTTCTTACCTAAAAATAGAGCTGTAGTTCAAAGTTCAGGAAACAACTCAGGAGTCCTGATGGCGCTGTCCGACTGTGTCACCTGATATTTGTATTTTTCACCAAACCACAACTTCTTGTAAGATGATTTATTTCAGATGAAAAATAAAAGCATCTGGATTAACACGTTCCATATGAGTTATACTATTTTAGATTCATATTGAAGTTATGAGTGTTTTTTATTTTTTTAAACAGGTGAAGGTTAAGTTACTCTTCAATCAGTGAGGCGCAGCGCTTAACGCTTTTACTGACTGCAGAAAGAGGGACAGTAGTGGAGGATTCTGATAGTCTGAGGTTTATTTCCTTTCTATGTGTTCACCACACATAAGAAAAAAGGTTTTAAAGTAGTGTTTCTTAGGACTGGAGTACAAAGTAACATACTGGATTTACATTAATTTAAATGGGAGATGTTTTTGTTGACGTTTCAAGTCAGTATCCAAGTCAAAGAACGGATTATATTTGTGAACCTAGGTTCCCACTATACTGTATATGACATGAAAGCCTTTATAGTGTCAAGATTATTAAAGATTGAGAGGGTCGTCCTATGATCGAGAGGTTGGCGGTTCGATTCCCGGCTCAGGCACATGTGCGCTGTCGTTGTGTCCTTAGGCAAGACACTTCACCCACATTGCCCCCCGGGCGCCTGCGCACGCGGCGACCAGCAGCAGACTACAGTTAGACTGTAACTGCTGTCAATAAAAAGTATTTATTTATTTGAAAGGATAAAACCCCTTGAGATGAAACCATCTCGTTTTCAAGGGGGTCCTAAATCAAAACAAAACATAGACAGAAATAACAGCAGTGCAAACATGAAAGAACCACCTCAACATCAACAACAACAAAAAAATACTCTCTTTTTACACACAAACACACATCCACACTCAAACTGCACACATACAAACATTCACACGTAGCTCTGTCAAATTAGTAATAATAAACTAAAATTGCAGTTATAACATGAGAAAATAAGATAGCAACACAAAATTAAAATTAAAAGCAGTTACAAACATTTTGAAAATGTAAAAATAGGGCATTTTTAAACATATTATAAGACCTTATAGAGCGGATGGAGGATGGAAGACTATTCCAATCTGCAGGAGCTTTGAAATGGAATGCGAATTTCCCTATTTCCTTCTTTATCCTCGGAACAACAAAAAAGGTTTGGTCAGCATGACGTAAACTATAGGAAGAGTGAAAATAAATGAAATACTGTTTCAAGTAATCCGGATAACTGAGGTTAATGCATTTAAAAATAAACAATAACCAGTGAAACTGTCGTCTACAGGATGGAGTAAGCCAGGACAGTTGTTGATAAAGCAAACAGTGGTGGGTTCTAAAAGGGCAGCGGAGAATGAATCTACACAGACTATTATATGTAACAGTAAGTGACTTCAGAATTGTAGCTGTAGTGTTTTGATAAATAATATCACAGAAATCTAATATAGGTAGTAGCAGTTGTGTAACAATTTTCTTCCTGACAGAAAAACTAAAACAATGAATTGACTGATAGAGCAATTTCAAACGATAGGCAATTTTATTATTAACAGAGAGCAAGTGAGAGTTAAATGAAAGTGTGGGGTCCAACCACAGACCTAGATATTTAAAATGCTCAACTGATACAACAGCTGTTTTATCCATAAACACAAGATTGAGTGGTGTACTATTGACGTTTTTATTGAATAACATAGAATGAGATTTTGATTTATTGAGAAGAAGTTTATTGGCATGAAGCCATAACTGTACTCTATCAAAATCAATCTGGAGTGAGTGCTGAATATCCTTAAGGTTATCTTTTGTGCAGTAAATAATAGTGTCGTCAGCATAGAGTTTAAGAAAGGCTTTGATGTCTAACTATTTCAATCATCAGACATCAAAGCCTTTGAAGTCTGAAAACGACATATATAATATATGTCTGGTGTTAAAATATTAGCAGTTGGTCACTGATGTTGAATAACCACAACAAAGAACTGGACCAACTCACTGAATTGGTTCACCAATTAAAGAGCGATGAGATTTTTATGAAAAAAGAAAATAGGGACCTGAAACAAAGACTCGATGTAACCAAGAACTCATTGCAGAGAGAACAGCTTGAGGTCTCTAGGTTACAGGATAAGGTTGACAAATTGGACTCACTTGTTCTTGTCCTGAGGGGAGAACTAAAGCTAACCAAAACAGCCTTTACAAATGAGCTGTGGGAGCGACAAAATGAGAAGTCTGATTCAGATAGGAAACTCCTATCTTTAGCCAGTAATGTCGCTGATTTGGAAGGCAAATACAGAATGGAGCAAATTAGAAGACAAAAAATGGGAAAACGTCTTGAAGGACTTTTCAACACACAAGAAAATAACAAAATGCTGACCATGCAGATCCGGAATTTGAAACATGTGGCGGAAGAGGGAGTATCGTTTAAAAAATTTGCCACCAAAAAAATAGAAAAACTTCAGGAACAGTTACAACATTATGAGAGGAAGCTCCAAATCAAACACGTGGAGTATTCAAGGGAAAAACTGAAAGCGGATAATTTCTTTCAACAGGAAGAAATGACAAAGCAATGTCAAGACACAATTCAATGTATCCAGACAGAAAACAACACATTAGTTAAGGACCTTGAAAAATGCCAAAAACAAAATGAAGCTCATATTAGAGAGAAAGAGTGTCTGAAAAATGGTTTCGCCAAGTTGACAAGTGAAATTAAATGCCACATAGATTTGAATAAAGAACAGAAGCAGCAGATCAGTCAATTACAACTAGAAAATAAACAAATAGAACTAGAATTAGAGAATAAAAAGAGAGAGACCAAAAATCTATGTGACAAAAAGACAATATTGGAAAATACTCTTTGTAACATTCAGTTAAAGGCTCTCCACGATCAAATATAGGAAAATAGAAATGCTGTTGTCAACGCAGGCAGTAGAATAGGCGCCGTCACAATGAGAAGCAACTTTTGTGTTAAGCAGAGTATAAACAAAATGAGGTCCGATAGTAAATTTAGGACTAAAATGTTGAAGAATTTGAAAAAGGCAGCTTCCCACAGTGGCTGAGAGGAATCAATGTAAGGGTTTTCTAAACCCCTCTTCCGGTTCTTGTTCTCCATCGCGGGTGCGTGTCAATGAGGAGAATGTGGGTTAAGATTAAGACATTTATATAATTAACAGATCAGTTCAGTCAGTTTAGATATCAGCACTGGATTCCACCACATTTCTCGTGGATGCCTTATGGTGGAATGAAGATGCTTCTTGCTTCGTCCTTGCGTCAGCCCGTTGCCTGAAGGCGGGGATTTGCCCCGACCAATCTAATCCCAGGTTTATCTGTGTTGTGTGTGTGTGACGTCACTGTTGTGAGACGTTCAATGGAAATCAGTCATAGCAACACCAAAGTACACATGGTGCGGTCCTAGTGGTGTCGGCATGTAATTACATTGTGGAATTCCATCTAATACGGAAATTCCCTACAACCTCCCCTGATGTGTGGTGTAACCTATATGAGGACCCCGCAACCAATCTATGAGTGCCCCAGCCCAGCGGATGGAAAAATAGCAGGTGGTCCAAGCCTGGAAGCCTCCCCTCCCCCTTGAGAGCTTGCCGTTACTTCCAGGACACATGGACGTCCATCCTGGGCCCAGGACTCAGCTTGAACTCATAAACCGGTGCAAAGGCGTGTCATGCAACAAAACTAAACACAATTATCATTACCTCTCCCTGCGAACAGTCACCATGTGTTAGCCTTAGCAACAGTGTGTCATGTAGCATGCAAACCCCGACTATAGATGATGTTCTTCTTCGTGGTCCTCAGAACCGGTGGGAACATGAATGCCACGTCTCAGGCATTCCCTCAGGTTCCCTCCGGCCCCTCCTTCCTTGTAGCCCCGTTCCAGCAGGGCCTCCTGCTCCATCATCAGGTCGGCGGGGGCATGGCCTCCCCCACCGCTTGATCGATACTCCTGATCATAGCTGCCGCATACATCGTATACAACAGCCTCCACCTGTCATAAACATTCCCACAACTGTATCCACTTAACATAATAAAATTCCCTTCATTAAACCATATCTCATCAAATCAAAAGCATTCAAACACATTAATATCCTATAATTTCATTGCTAGTCGCTCTAAAATCCTGAAACGGCTCCGTCTAGAACAACCCGATTAAACATGCAGCAACATTGATCGTATTATTGCACACAACTGATCCTATCATTTTTAGTGGAAGCTATCTAAACAGTGTTATCTTCCCCTTCAAGTTAGTTGGTCAGTTGGTTATATGCATTCAGGACGTCTCGTGGAATTCCCATGTTGTTGATGGGACTGGATTTCCGTCGTACAGGTCTGGATCTCTGAACCTGAATGAGTGAAAGAAAAAAAAGAGAGACAGAGACACGCCTCCCTGCCTGTTCTGTCCAGGTGTCTTTGTCATGCGGTCTTCACCACACCTCTTGCCTTCTGCGCTGGCCAAAGCTAACTTTGCAGCAGGGTTATTATAGTTAACGAAAACTAACGAAAAAACGAAAACTAGAATTGAAAAAACATTTTCGTTAACTAGAACTAAATAAAAACTAGAATTAAAACAGAAAACGAAAACTAACTAAAACGATATTGTCCGTTCACAAAACTAACTAAAACTAATAAAAATTAAAGACACTAATCCCCTCGTTTTCGTCTTTATCGATTTTGAAATTGATTTATTTTGCTCGAGGTGTTACGTGTGCTGGCGGCTCCGTCCGGCCGTTCCCGTCACTGCTCGTTGAGAATCGGGTTGGTGACGTCACTAGCGACGGAAGCCGGCAGGAAGTGCCAAGCGCTTCTGCCCCATGTGGGATGTGTTTATTACGACGGGGGGAAACAAGAAAGCTAACTGCGAGTAGCCCCCCCCCCCCCCCCGTAAGAGAAGCAGCCCCCAGGCTAGCAGTTAGCACCGCGAAGGAGACAACAATAACGGGCTGCTTTTAACCTGCACCGACTGGAGCCCCCCCCCACACACACTGGGGGGGGGGGGGGGGGCATGGAAGAGAAGAGGTCGAGCTGCTTGGAGCCAAGCCCAAAGTGAGGAGCCCCCCTCAGCCAGGAGGCCCTGGAGATGGTCTGGATGAACCGTGGATTGGATTAGAGACGGACGACGAGGACAATGAACACGTTGGTGAGTGGTTCTACTCCCAAATACATTAGTCTTGTTGACCTTTTATGCTGATATAAAATGTAACAATAATCAGTGTTGTAAACTTTAATTGATATTAAAACCCCATAAAGTCCCAAAAGGAGAGGAAATAAATTATTTGCTCTCTTTTACTCATTCCGATCCAAAACCTAAAATGCCAATCACAAATGTTAGAGCCTCCATCCGCTAAAACCTGAAATGTATAATTGTCACACCGACATCATCGTTATTGTCATGTCATGATTTCAGATCTAATATTGGGCTTCATTATAAATATACAATATTAAATGTGTTATCCTGTGGAAACTAATTTAGGGTGCTAACAGTGTAAGAAATTAAATATCATGAAACAAGTAATGTTATTATCCCTGCTGTAAAAACAAGGGTTATTACAGACAGTCCTAATTCATAAATAATTATTAGACTGTACTATTCTTTGTGTGTTTTACATTTGTTTGTTCTTTTTGCTCAGAGCTTGACCTGCCAGATGGAGAAAACAACAGGTTCCAGAGGACCCAAATACTGACTCGAAAGCTTGTCCACGCTGAGAGCAAATCATCAGCGGCAAATTAAGTATTAATCACAAAGTGTGGCTGAACTCTGGTCCGAGATTGTAGCATGTTAGCAGCTATGCTGCGGACTGTTACGGTTGGTTGTTTAAAATTACTGAATAAATGTTTTATATGTTATCTTTTGTTGAGTTGTATTATTTTATTATATTTTAATCCTGCATCTGACAAATAACTGAAAGTATGAAAAACTAAAACTAATAAAAACTAAATTAAACTAATAAAAACAAAACTAAAACTAATAAAAACAAAACTAAAACTAATAAAAACAAAACTAAAACTATTAAAAACTAACAAATCCACTCTAAAAACTAACTAAAACTAACTGAATTAGAGAAAACAAATTCAAAACTAACTAAAACTAAACTATAATTAAAAATCCAAAACTATTATAACCCTGCTTTGCAGCCAGTCTATGTTCCAGCCTTCACTGAACAACTATACCTGCGATGATGTCACCGGACGATGTTTATCGTCACTGCCTAGGGAATCGACATCTTCTCCATCAGCTGATCTGTCCTGTTTACAATAATCCTAAATGGTTCATCCTGCTCATCTATCTGCTCATTTCTCAAACTAACCTGACTCCTGTCTACTCTCGCATGCGGGAGGATTCAAAATGTAAACCTGCTTCTCACTGGGACGCTGTCAGGAGGCCCTAAGGTAATAATGACACCCAGAATGCCTTGCGACGTAAACAACATTGGCGTCCCCCAAACAAAACGGATTTTACAGCTTATAAGAAATACTTATATATCTTTGTCTATGTATTTACTTAGTAGATGTAAATTCTTGTGTTTTTAGACCAGGGGTGGGCAAACCTTTTGACTTGCGGGCCACAATAGGTTCTAAAATTTGACAGAGGGGCCGGACCAAGAACAGATGGATGGAGTATTTGTGTGAGCTAATATAAATGACACGTGAAAGCTATTGCATTAAAGGATTTGGCCTTTTACAGGTAGCATTACAGGGAAAAGGTCAAATGAATGAGGTTTAATTATAATGCAATTTTATTTTATGATATAATTTGGACAAGTTTGGAGGGGCTGGATTAAAAAGACCAACGGGCCGCATATGACCCCCGGGCCTGGGTTTGCCCATGCCTGTTTTAGACCGATGTGTCAAAATAGTCAGGATCGCTTTAACACAGACATGGGCAAACCACGGCCCGTTATGCTTTTCAATACGGCCCGCCGAACTTGTCCAATTACCAAAAAATTCAAAATCATAACTTTCATTTTGTCCCTGCAATACCCGTGTTTCACCAGCAGATGGCGCACTGACAACCGCGGTGGCGCGTAGCGAATTACTCATTGCATTAGTTTCTTTTTCCCCATTACTCTCTGACCCCGTCTGTAGAAATGAGCGGACCAAAGAAAAGCAAAGTAGACGGTGAGGGCCGAGTGTTTAATAAAGAGCGCACAACAAGATTTCTTTTCACCGAAATCCGATCTACGGCTGCATGTCTGATATGCCAAGAAGCCGTTGCGGGTTTTAAAGAATATAATATCAGCCGTCACTTTGCCACAAAGCATGCAAACTACGCCAGCAAGCAATCAATGCAAGAACGGGAGTTCTGCCGTCGCTTCTCTGATTTAAAGAAAATTGACGCATCACTTCAGCTGGTGTCCCGTCCCGTCACAAGACCCTGAAACCGCACCGCAGGAGCTGCAGTTGGAACTGATCGATCGATAAGTTCAAGTCTCTTAACCTGAATGACTTTTATGTCTCACTTAACGAAGCAACGTTTCCAAACCTCCGGAGGACGGCACAGAATATGGTGTTGTTTGGCTCGACCTACGTGTGTGAGCAGACGTTCAGCGCCATGATCAATAAATCCCGTGCTTTTAATGAAGTGCGCATTTATGCACAGCAGTGGAACAACAATGAGTGCAGCAGAAATGATTGAGATTTGGTATTTCGTGTTTTGATATGTTTTGAATGTTGAAAGTGATCATCTTTTTTCAAAAAATGTTGATTTATTTACGTGTTCAAGTAAAATTTATTAAAAACAGATGCAATCACCAGGTTTGACAGATCACAATGTCATTGCTATTTTAATCTATTTACATTTTTCCTCACACTGTTGTGCCAAAATATGTGTAAATGCTGCATCTTGCATATTCATTGTGACAAACGTACTACCTGGATTAGGGCTATTTTGCACATTTGAAAGACGCAGTTCTTCGTACACACTGTTAGTAAAGCGGGTTGTACATTTATCTGTGTGTTTACTGTGCTATGAGGTTTGCACACTACACGCAGCGCTTTAGTATATCTGGGCCAAACACTCATCCAAATGCTCCTGGCCCGGCCCCTCGGTCAAAATTTCAAACCCAATGTGGCCCGCACGTCAAAAAGTTTGCCCACCCCTGGGTTAGTAGGTGCCTGACCTTTGAAATATTCTGAAGGTGAAAGAACGCAGTCCTTGAAGCGTGCTTTATCTGGGACTGAAAGGACAGGTCCTGATCAAAGATTACCCCCAGATTCTTGGCAGTGGTGCTGGTGGACACTGAGACGCCATCTAGCTGAACTACAACACTAGAACAAACATTTCTGAGATGCTGAGATGTGTATTAGCAGCAGTAAAACTAGCGTAATCGCGCAGTGCAAAAAGAACAGTGCAAGTTACCGGTTATAAAATGTTCAAGAGTCCTGGACAGAAAATTAATTGTTAATGAGTCTTACAGCCGAGGAGAAGAAGCTGCGCTTGTGGCGGGAGGTTCTGGTCCAGATGGACCGTAGCCTCCTGCCCGAGGGGAGAGGGTCAAAGAGTCCGTGTCCAGGGTGAGAAGGGTCGGCTGTGGTCTGACCTGCACGCATCCGAGTCCTGGAGACACACAGGTCCTGGAGCGATGTCAGCTTGCAGCCGATCACCTTCTCCGCAGCACGTACAATGCGCTGCAGTCTGTGTCTGTCCCTGGTAGTGGCGCCAGCGTACCACACGGTGATGGAGGAGGTGAGGACGCACTCCACGATGGAGGTGTCAAACTCTGCACCTGGATTAAGGACTTCCTGTCCGACCGCACACAAAGGGTCAGACTCGGCTCCCACCTCCCTCCCAACATCACACTGAACACCGGCTCCCCTCAAGGACGTGTACTGAGTCCGCTCCTGTACTCTCTGTACAGCAATGACTGCACACCAACCCATCTCTCCAACGCCATCATCAAGTTCGCTGATGACACCGCCGTGGTCCTGCTCATCTCGGGCGGAGACGAGTCGGCGTACAGAGATGAGGTTGGTAAACTGGTGGCGTGGTGTTCGGTGAATAACGTTTCACTGAACGCCACTAAAACCAAATAACTCCTCCTGGACTTCCGTTAGCGCAGCCCAGACCCGGCTCCACTGATCATGATGGGGGGGGGCTGCGTTGAAAGGGTCCACTCATTCAAATTCCTGGGCGTGTCATGATTCTGTTTTCTTCCTGATGCTTCTCGCTCTATGTGATTGTTTCTGGGTGTCAGCTGGAGCTGGATGAGCAGGGGGCGGAGCTGGAGCTGGAGCAGGAGTGGCAGTCCTGAATTCAATCGAGCCTCGTCTCCTCACCTGCTCCATAAAGGCTCTCTGCCCCCCCCCCCCCTGGACTGTATCGCCGGCTCTCGCTACCTCAGCAGAGCTGCAAACATTGTCAGAGACTCCTCCCACCCGGGACACAACTTGTTCAGCCTGTTGCCCTCCGGACGGCGCTACAGGTTGCACAAGAGCAGGACCAACAGACTCAGAGACAGTTTTATACCGAGAGCCATCAGCGCTCTGAGCAACAACCAGCACTAAACAATATAACTACTCACATTGTGCAATTTGTAATGTGAAGGTAAACAATGTGTTACAAATTAAGTGCAATACCGCCGCCTCGCCGACTTCATGTGCAGTAACTAATGTATGCTACTACTAAATGCAAAGTACTGGATAATCTCTCTGCATGCACTGTTTATCACTTTCAATCCGTGTTGTTTTCTTCTTCTATTACTTGTATTTTATGTTGTACTTAAGCACCAAACGGAGCAGAACTCCTAATCTCATTGTATATCCACTATGCAATGACAATAAAGGCTTTATATTCTATTTCTACATGATATCAAAACCAAAATATATGGGGACTGTTCTTGTCACGCAGGGTGAGACAGATTTTTCATTTTTTTCATAGACTATGTTTTAGTGACATGAACCACCTCATCAGGGAAAGTTGTAAGGAATTTCCATATTAGATGGAAATTCCACAATAGAATTGCACAACATTAACCGGTAGTTATATTGACTATACTGATCACGTTAAATCACAAAAGAGAACACTGCATATAGAAATTGATCCAAGGAGGTTTAACGTAGGCTGGTAGTGGTTCCTCCCAAAAGAGAGGGACATAAGACAAGGTCTTTTGTTCGTGCCCTAGAACAGCGACAAGGATCGGTATTCAAACCGCAGCACTGATTTCCTCCTGAATTGTTTTATTAAATCTTTAAATCTTACAAATATTCTCTTCATTGATTGCACACCTCTGCACGGGATAAAAGAACCTGGGAGAGTTAGGAAAAACTCTAACACATCCCACCAGTAAGCTTGAAGTCAGACGCTAATTAGCTAATTCTTCAATCAAACGCACAGCTTTAATGGACAGTCGTCACCACGGAGGTTTGCGTTGATGTTAAAAGTAGTTGTTCATTACTGCATAGATGACGGTTTTTTATTGATGTTCTTAATTTCACTTTGTTAATGATTCAATTGGTCGTATGTTCTTCCACAAAGTTTGATCCATCGCAGACATTTCTCATTGTTTGTTTTCAGTTTCGGGAAAGGAATAAACTGTACAGTCGTTCAGGATTTAAAACAATTCTTTACTATTGACATACCTCTTTGGCTGCGATGAAGGCACAGATGGACAACATTTCATCATATTCACTGATTTCTTTGCGTTTATATGATATGCTAATCAAAACTGCAGTTTGATTGTTTGATACAGTGATTTACCACGAAAATGTACACACGCACGTGTCCACCAGACATTTGGGCTTATTTCTCATTTTGAGATAATATTGAGTTCTGATTTTTAATAGTATACAGTATATATATATATATATATATATATATATATATATTGTGCCACAATGTGAACAAATTCAACCAATCAGAGAAACGATGTCAGGGATGAGTAAAATAAATCTGTTTCTTGTGTTGACAGTTAGCGTGTTGGGACAGTCTCAAATGGACCTTTAGTCTGTTCAGAGGACCAAATGGATCTGTGGGGAGGGGGTCCCTGGATGGGACACGAGGTGGGGCAAACGTCCACGTTGCGGCCGCCTGACGCGTCAGGGTTGAACTTTTATCTGAACACTAGGGGGCAGCACTCACCTGCTCGCTGCCTCTGTCGCCCTCCTGGAGCTTGTGGTCTCTGCCTCTCTCCTCCTCCTCCTCCTCCTCTTCCTCTGCATCCTTTCTGATCATTGAACAGAGCAATCCTTCGATTACACTTAGAGCCCTTTGAGTTAAACTAATGGCGCTCATTTCCAGCGGCGCTCTGCAGACCTCCGTCGACCACGTCCAGCGTTTATCAGGGCTTTGCACGGGAGGAGCTCACAGCTTTTGTACGAGCTAAAATAAGTAATGTTGAATTGCATATATATCCCCCCCCCCCCTGTCTCATTTTGGTAAATGAGTGTCAGAGGTCAGAGGCTCTCAGCAGCTGTGTGCATTCCTATCAAACCCAAGCGTGAAGAGCAAGGACAGCGCCTGCAGCCCTGACTGTCCTTTAATTGCCATTTACATAGTAGACTAATCATTATTTTTTTGATGTTCTCTATCATCACTACAATCACTGATCTCTCTGTGGACTAAAACAATAAGCTGTTTGTCACAAGTGACGCTCCGATGGAGGACAGCCAAAAGACAACAGATTATTTCAGAGCTTTAGAGACACTCAGTCTGGATTAAAAAGGGGAAATGTTTAATTCAATTTGCCACTTATTAAATATATGGATTCAAACCACAGCAGCAATAATACACTCTAACCTCTAACCCTTCCTCCCTTTCATCTCCCTTTATATTTGTTGTCATTTCAATAACGTTTTTCAGTGTCTTCTCCTTAAATCAGTCTTTAGATCAGTAATAAGATTAATAATGTGTCCTAGCTGCTGTCAAAAGTCACCAACACCGGAAATAATGACAGTGTTCAGGAAGCTGGGCATCCAAAAAGCAATTATAATATTTGATAAAGAAATGATGAATAGATTGAAGCCTTGCTTTCATGTTGATTGCGTAATTTAAAGGCCCATTCTTTACCTCTCAGGCTGTATGAGGGGAGAGACCTTTATGTGTTGATAAGAGACCAGAGGAAGACAAAAGGGTGAAACTCAGCCCTTCACAAAACAGATTTCAAAAGGGAAAACATGATTTAAATGATGTTAAAAATGGAAAATAAATTATGAATCAATTAAGATTTATTTTTTTCTTGTTTACCACTAGATTTTCTCACTATTTTCCTGAACGTTGTGCTCTGCTATGCAACTAGAACTGATACCTTATAATAATGCCACTCATTAGCGGCTTGCTCATAGCTGAGGGCTTTTAATCCGTGACGGTGATGTTCAACATGGGAATCACAAAATGACTGTTTAGAATCTGAATCTGTGACCTTCGCATTTCAAAGCGGCGAGTAAACGCCTGCATTTCCCACCGCTAACGTGAACCAAGCGGACTTTTTTTTTGTGCGTTTGGACTTTCAGGCGTCTGATCCTCCCTCTCAGCTTTGACGAGGCGTGCTCGGTGACAGACTGACCCTGGGTTATCTGTTTTTCCACGCCTCGCGGGGTCATAATGACAAATCGGGGGGGACGTTTAATAATGATTAGTAGTGATTGTTTCAGCTCACTTGTAAAAGCCGTGTTTAAGAGCTATATTTATTGTTCCATTTGCACATTTTGGGAGTGTGTGTGAGAAAGGCCTAATCGTTATTAATTAGGGTCATTGTGTGTGTGTGTGTGTGCGTGTCTGTTTATGTTTGTGCTTCTTTCACGCGCAGGTGTGTTGCTGTGGTTACACACTGCTGAGTGTCTAAGCATGTTGTGTGTGTGTGTGTAGCCCTGAAGCCACACTCAGCAAGCTGTGACAAAGGTCCATTACCTTGTCTGATCACAACGGCCTCTGATCTATTAGCATCATCTAAAAGCTACATTAGGATGAAGTGGAGACATTCATAAGCAGAGCGCTCTGATCAGGCCTTTAATGGCGTCGCTGGTTTTACACGGAGCCTCTCTGCGTAACCCCCCCCCCCGGTTTGTAGGTTAATGCATTTTCAAGTAGCCACCAGACAACACTCAATTGACAATGAGGAGCACACATCAGCCATAATCCCACCCGAGTGAAGACCCCCCCCCCCAGATGGAAAGACCTGGCAGATTCGTCTTAGTGTTAATTCAAATGCAGCTTGTTTAAACTTTATTCAGTTTTTCTCGGTGACTCACCTTGCCGGGGGGGGGGCTTTTCTGGAGCGCCTCAGGTTTGGTGTCTGATGCCATCGTCTCCGTCCTCCGCCGCCAGCGAGGGCCAGAAGTGTGAGACAACACAGGAAAGCAGCAGAGAACCGAAGTGGTTCCGTTGATCCCACCAGAAGCACAGACCCTCGGGGGGGGGGGGGGGGGGGGGGGGCGCATTTTACTACATAATTAAATGAACACGTTAATATGTCACCAATACGTTTAATCATTTACCAGCAGCTAATATGAGCTTTAGCGCCAAATCCTTTCCAAATATTAAACTACATGATTATTAATTTATAAGTGTTCTTAAACAGTTTTTTAAATGTGTGAATGCCTTTGCACCAGAACCACTGAGCAGGTTTGTCAGCAGACTGCAGAGCTCTGGCAGGTCCACCCGGGCAGCCTCAGGTGGGGACTGTAAGGTGCCTCCCAGAAAAACATCGTTCGCACAATCCGCTCTCTCTGTGAAAGGTGCTAGTCTGTGGAATCTGCTCCCCGTCCACCTAAAATCTATGACACAATTGGTCTCCTTCAAAAAAGAAACGAAATCTTGGATGTGCAAGCAGCAGCACTGTACCCATGTTTAAATGTCCCTACAGTGTGCTTGTCTGTTGTATCCTGTTAAGTTTTATCTCTTACATCTCTGTTTTGTTTTTGCTTTCTGTCTTGTTTTACTCTTGTTAGTTTTGTGTTGAAAAAACATGCATAGACTGCTTTTTAAAAATTTTCCTTCCTTTCCATGTTTTTATGAATTTCTGTGTTAAAAGCCCATCTATGGACAAGTGCTGCGAATTAGCTTCAGCTATGAGCTCTATAATGCAACCATCGGATACCTGTGTTACATGTGTCTATGTTTTGTATTCGTCCATATTCAAATAAACCAGAATCAATCAAAGTGTAATAATAATAATAATAGATCAGAGACAACAATAACAGATTCCATTGATCTACTTTAGTGAGGCCTTAGGCAAACGCCGTGACTTTAACGATAAGAGGTGACGAAGCTACAGCCAAGCAGAAGAAGCCAGTCCGACGCCTCCCGATGAAACGAACCAGAGTCGACGGTGAGGGAGGAAGACGTCTTTGTCTTCATCATTTTGTTGAGCAGACTTAGAATACCGGCGGCGTCAAATGTGCTTTGCAAGAACCACATCTGTACAAACACATTGTAGTTCGTCTACCGCCTATACTACTGCATTTTATTTGTACCTTGTATTTCCTTTTAGTATTATATGATCATTATTGATGTGGGCAGCAAAGGCAGAACGTCATTGCACAGGGAACTCCTTTCCCTTCTGTGCACATGAATGTAAAGTCAGTTCTGCTGATCCCATGCTGAGGCAGAAGCCTCACCAACGCAGGGACACTGCGTCTGTCTGTGGAGGCTTAAGACACTGATTATATAACAATGAAACAGGTGAAAGAAGGTACTTTACACGAACAAATATAAATACCACAGGCTTGATGTAAAATCAGATCATCTTCCGATAGTGCAAAGATTTGACTTTTTGAAATGACTGCTTTAGATCCTGAGGAATTGTTCTGTCTCTCTGTCGGACATCTTGTTCTGTCTCTCTGTAGGACACCTTGTTCCGTCTCTCTGTAGGACACCTTGTTCCGTCTCTCTGTAGGACACCTTGTTCCGTCTCTCTGTAGGACACCTTGTTCTGTCTCTCTGTAGGACATCTTGTTCCGTCTCTCTGTAGGACATCTTGTTCTGTCTCTGTAGGATGTCTTGTTCCGTCTCTCTGTAGGACATCTTGTTCTGTCTCTGTAGGACATCTTGTTCCGTCTCTCTGTAGGACATCTTGTTCTGTCTCTCTGTAGGACATCTTGTTCTGTCTCTCTGTAGGACATCTTGTTCTGTCTCTCTGCGGGACATCTTGTCCTGTCTCTGTAGAACATCTTGTTCCGTCTCTCTGTAGGACATCTTGTTCTGTCTGCGGGACATCTTGTTCTGTCTCTGTAGGACGTCTTGCTCTGTGAGGTCTACAGAAGCTGAATCTTTGAATCTTCTTTTTTCTGTTAATTTATTCTCTCTTCTTTCTTTATATTAGCGTCTGTATAAAAGTGCAGTATAAATAAAACGTGCGTCATTCTAGAGATCTAGACCTAAGAATCGAATGTATGACATAAATATATATATTTGTCTGTATGTTTATTATAAGAGCTGAGCTGCTATTGCTGGACAGATTTGATATCCTTAAAATATGTGTTTAAAAATAAAAACCGGAAGAATATAATGAATATAAATTATAATAAATTATATTTGCCTACTTCAAATGTTTTATCCTTTTATTAGCGGAGCTTTGGGCCTGAATGTAAATGAGATTAGAGACTAATTCATGAGGTCTGACAGACATAAAAGAAGCGTCATTAAGAGGGGACAAATAAAAGAAGCGTCATTAAGAGGGGACCACCTCTGTGAGCGAACTTGAAACGCAAGCGAATACATTTACAGCAGATACTCATCGAGAATCTCTCGTTGCGTTTTGTATCATTTCCGAGACCCCTTTTTCAAAACGACAATGGTCGGCCGGGTCTTCAGATGCGAGGCGAGCCGCACGCACGCTGGCGTTTTTGATATGCAGAGCGGGTGCACGTCGCAGGGCCCGCAGCGAGCAGCCTCATTGTGTGTGTGTGTGGGGGGGGGGGGGGGGCATTATCATAACCTGCTGCCGCCTTTTGGGGCCCCGGAAGTTCATCTATGAGAGCTTCCTTTTACAGGAAATGCAAATGAGCGCTTCTACAGATTGGATTCTCGTAAACAAATAAAAAAACGAAGGAGTCAGAAGAAGTGTCAGAAACCGCGTCCGGTAGCTAAAGCGATGGACAAATAAAAGATGACAGCCAGCGGTGAAGACGATGACGGCTCTGGCAGCACGGCGATACGTAGAAATGGCCGACGCTGGGGCGCCTCTGTTCTCACATCAGCCACTGATTGATATGCTGCAGCCGACCGTGGCGACACCGTGCTAATAGGATGAGGAAGACATCCGGGAGATGATTTGTGGCTCTGCTGTGATTTGTAAGCTGCGGGTTGCATCGATGACATCATCAGCATCACTCAAACGCTTCGTCCAGGTTGCCAACACATTTCCTTAATTAATGGGAAAAGAGAGAGAATAGGGAGAGTCCAGCCTCGCCCGGTCCTCACGTCCCTGTCTGTCCAGGCGCGTGTGTCTCACTTACCTCTGACCTGTGGTCAGTCTTTGTCCTAGCGGGCTTCTGTCACTATTAGTGTCTGAATCTTCAGTTATGACCTGAGACATGTTTTGTGTATTTTTCAATCCACATCAATCAATGTGCGGCTCAATCTTTTTTCTCTTTATTGGTTTTTGGTTGACAAGAAAGGACAAAAACACACACACACAAATAAATTATTAGATATGAACCGATAGAGACAGATTTATATGTCATCTGAATTAGTGAAGCGTATCTTACTTTAGGTTTACGCTGAGGGAAAGGAAAGGATGACAGGAACCGGACAAGGCTTCTGATGATGAATATATTTATTAGATAGAATGTTAGAGTACAAGTACAGTCAAACAGTAGTATGTATTACAGTACAAGTACAGTCAAACATCCTGTCTAAGAGGAGCATTTCAAAAAAGCCCTTGCGGTCTTGTTTCCGTTGAAAGTCCTTAATACATAAATCATTGATATTTAACAATACCAATAAAATAAAAATAAAACTAATATTAAATTACTCCATGGCGGCTCGGTGGCGCAGTGGTAAGCGCTGTTGCCTCACAGCGAGATGGTCGCAGGTTCGTCTCCAGCTTGCGACCATTCTGTGAGGAGTTTGCATGTTCTCCCCGTGTCTGCGTGGGTTCTCTCCGGGTTCTCCGGCTTCCTCCCACCACCAAAGACATGCAGCCTAGGCTGATTGGTGACCCTAAATTGTCCGTAGGTGTGAGTGTGTGTGTGGCTGGTTGTCTGTCTCTGTGTTGCCCTGCGATGAACTGGCGGCTTGTCCAGGGTGTCCCCTGCCTCTCGCCCGTTGACTGCTGGGATTGGCTCCAGCTTGGCCCGTGACCCGATAGCGGAATAAGCGGTGAGAAAATGAAATGAAATTACTCCACAGATGCAAAATAACAATAAATTAAAATGACACATAATATGTGCACATAATTCTCCTCCTCAACTCTTTGGCATGTCTTTGTGTCGGTCTCTAAAAAGAACGGACGGTGAGCTCGAGTATATTTGCTTAATTGAGAGACAACAGCAAGGAAGTTATTTATATCACGTATAAATAATGGATTCATGCATGAACAACGATCTGATCTGAGGACTGGAATCAAACCCACAGCTAAAACATGTGAACTGAAGTCTCCAGTTTTAGAGGCGATGATCTACCTCAGGGGTGGGCAAACCACAACGGGTTCTAAAATTTAACAGAAGGGCCGGGCGAGGAACAGACGGAAGGAGTTTTTGCGTGAACTAATATAAATGTCATGTAAAAGTCATTACATGAAGGGATTTGGCTTTTTACAGGTAACATTAAAGGGGGAAAACAATTTAATTTCATTGTGTGTTTGCCGTATAAAAAGTGTAAAACATATAATGACAATAAAAAGCTAATCTTAAAAAGGTAAAATGAAAGAGGTTTAATTATAAAAAAAATGTATGATATAATTTGGACAACTTTGGCGGGCCGAATTAAAAAGCCCAAGGGGCCGCAAATGGCCCCAGGGCCGTAGTTTGCCCATGCCTGATCTACCTCCATTTTTACCTTTACTTTTAGTTTTGACAAGAGAAGTACTGAAAGCTGAAAGCCCCCCCCCCGACTACAGTTAGTCTTCCGTCCCCATCCTTCCTGTAAAAGCTGTCAGTCCCTGTCAATCAGAGGGAAAAGGGTTTTATTGTGTTTCATGCTCTGTATTACATCATTCTGGGGGTGACCTCCATCAGTTCGGGCCCTCGGATGGTGCAGCCGCCTCACATTTCAACACATGCTGTCCTTCCTGGAGATTATAAACGCTCGTCTACGTTTAAAAGGGGCTCACTTTCTCAAATATCTGGTCACACAGCAGAAACCTGCCAGCTTGTATTTATCATAGCTACTGTTTTAAATTATTCTGTGGTAAACTGAGGCAAAGGGTTGTTCATTCGTTCATTCGTTCATTCGTTCATTCACAGATTGTCATTGGCACCCTAGAAAAGCACCTCAGTCCCCTCATATTGTGATTTAGCCCAGAAATAATGGCCCTAAATTTATGTTATCTATATTTTTAGATTCCTTAACCATCAAATTGGTGATTAGATTCACTTTGATATCATTATTAGTTTAGAAGTTATTCACAAAAAGCCTCATTTTCAGTAACGGCGGATTCTTCTGGATCTATAGATCTGGAGCTTTTGAAGATGCAACAAATCCGCTATAGTTCCACAGTGTCTTGGTAAAAGCAGCAGAAACAGAACCTCCTTTGTGGAGGGAATAACAGAGATATTATTGAAAGGGTCCAAAAACACAATTTACCCTGATTTCAACTGGATCTGTTTCCTCAGGTATTAAAGATAGTTTGAGAGAATATGGGATTCAATTCAATTCATTTCAATTTAAAACACTTTATTTGTCCCCAAGGGGCAAAATAAAAGCGAGGAAGAGCCACGTTCTTAAATTCAAACAGGACATACAACTCTAGTATTAAATGCACAGCAGGCCCAAACGCAAGCGTACCCCCATTTTTTGAAAAATCTTGCTCAGATCCACAATCCGGATCCGATCCGAATGAAATTCCGTGGTGAGATAGAGACCCCCCCTCCCCCCACATGACTGTGTCAAATTCCATAAGCATCGGTCAATAGTCAACCGAGATATTGAGGAACAAATTTTGAAGCTTCATTTACTGTAATGTTAACAAAGATTTCAAACTGATCCAGATTTCCAGCGAAGCATCCAGGAGGGGGGGGGGGGAATAAGAATAAATGTTTAACCCCTTCCGGGCCTGGGTGTTCGTAAGTAACAGGTCAGACACATGACAGCGGCACCTCCAGCCGATGGCTCAGAGCCTCCCTGGAGGGACATCCTCTTTGTGCCGGCGGTCCGAGCCGGCCGGGCCTTCCAGCAGGATGTTCCAGCAGAAGGCGAGGTCGGCGACTCGGTCCAATAGGATCCCGAGCTGCGTTTGAAGTTTCACAAAGCAGTGCTCATATACTTTGAAGATTTCACCGCTTCCCCGTCAAGTCTGCGAGAGTTAATTACACATTGAACAGCTTGGGGTCAAGTCTCGACTTAGAGGGAAAGTAAAATAGGCTTGTTTTTGGTTAAAAAAATAAAATCCTAAATTTTAACCGTATTTGAATGTAAATTTGTTTTTGGGAGTTGTTGAAATGAGACTCAGAGATGGACACTCCATGGAAACAAATAACATTCAGCTATTGTTGTTGATTTCTGAATATGAATTGGTGCTTTTGAAACGGACTTACTTTCAGTGCTTCTGCTTCAGCTCGTCTTTAGCTTCCTGAACAGCTGAATCTACTGATCCTCACCTCAGCTCTCTTTTAAACGCTTGTAATTAGACCCTGCTTTGCGTCACAGTTCTTTCTCTGGATGTTCGTAAAAGTGCGTTCTTGTGTGACACACTCGCACGCTCGGATCTGTGGAAACGACTGAAGATGCTGTAGAGGACGGAGCAACGTCTCACAGCGACCATGCAGAGAATCTCCACGTCAATGAACCCAAGAGTCTTCAGGACTTTTAGACCTTTCTCCCCAATTTATTTGTCATTTTGCGTGGACGCCTTCTCTCAATGTTTCTATTTTTAAATCCGCTTCAATATTTCAACTATTTCTCATATTTCAGTCACAAATTGGATCATTCAACCCCTTGGACTTCCTCCTCTGTGATTGGTAGTTTAAAAAACATTTATTTAAAAGCATTCAACTTTAAACAGCCACACAATAAAATGCAAATTCACAAAATGAACACATGCCTACTTTTAGTGCTTCCCTCCTTAAACTTTGCACCTCCTATTATTTCACTTTGTGTGTGTGCGTGTGTGTGTGTGTGTGTGTGTGTGTAGGTGTGTGTGTGTGTACGGGTTATTCTCCGTTTGCCCGGCGTGTCTGTGTGTGTGTGGGGGGGGGGCTGCTAGTTGCCCTTCCATGTCTTCTGCTGCTGTTTTCCAGGGGCCTCAATGGGACGGGTAGTTTGCAAAATGACAGGACATGCCAACAAATTGCATCACTTCTGGCTCAGCGGCTAAGGACAATGCCATGCCATATGCCAGTCGGGGTGGGTGTCTGGGGGTTATGGGTAATGGGATGAATGGGCCTCATTTCCATTTGCTCCCCCCCCCCACCCACCTTCCGACTCCAAACTCTCCCCTACCGCCACACTCTCACCCAGATAGCCCTGTCGGGAGGCATCCTGGTCAGCGGCGTGACACTGACATACGAGCCGACACATCCGCCGTGGGCCGAAACAAAGCGTCCAGGGATTCGTCTCCATGCGTGGGACGGCCTGAGGAGCGCCGGCGTTCCCGGAGTAGCACAGCCGCTCTGACTGTACTCACCTCCCAATGTAGTGGTTTGCAATCAATACGCTTTTATTATCTGCTTCAGTTGACGATTTGGGATCTCTTTCATATACTTTCTTCAACTGCTCAGTCAGCATTTATTTGTAATATTTGTAAAGTTTGAGACTTTCAGAGTAAAAATACATTCCCGCTTGCCGTAATTAAGTTCCAACATCGCCCGTTTGGAAAATTTAACTGAATTAAATGTAAAATATCCAACAAATGACGGGGGTCATCATTAATCCTGTGATGTTTGTGATGGTTTAGGTGAAATAAGACTTTTAGAGGTGCTTTTTCTGTGCCGCTGTTCCTCTTGGTTACTAAACCGTTCCTGTTTTTTTTTTTTACACAAGATCACATTTTGGAGAGTTCCTCTTTAACCATGTCTCCAAGGAGACAAGGACATTAATCTAGGAGGTGTTTACATTGACAAGATACAAATGAGGGTATCAGTAGAAGGTCAAGCAGCCAGCGCCATCACCATAATCTTCCTAATTGGAACAATATGTGTGTGATAATAGCGCTCTTCACTCCGGATCCTCTCGTTGCTTTTATTTTGTCCACTGCTTCTGGATGAAAGTGAGATTCTTTTATGGTGAATGCTTAAATGGTTTTGTCACTGACCATATGTTTGAGAGAACATATGCTCTCTGCTGCGCCCGCCGAGGGAGGGAGGATCCTGAAAGAGGCTTTCACCTTCTACATTGGGGGGGGGGTTGTGCGGCTAATGCTCCGCCACCTCCTCGCTGGGCTGGTGCCAAGGTTTCCTCCCTCCTTGGCTCCCACCAGGAGGACGAGACCCAACAGATGCTTTCTCTCCGTCCCCTCTACCTCGCAGCCAGATGCCGGGAGGATCAACTCGGGTGGCATGCGGGACCGCAACATCAAGGTTGTGTCCAAAACCAGAGGCGGCGAGATCACTCACGGAGAGGGTGCTACCTCAGCAAAGTCACAAAGCAGCCTCAACCAAAAGGGCAGGACAATGAGGAGGTGGGCGGGACTAGTGAAGACGCAGCCAGAGAATAAATAGCACTCAGATCAAAGTACGATTTTATAGCAGAAATAAATTCAATTCAATTGTATTTCTATAGCACCAGATCACAACAGAAAGTCGTCTCAAGGCACTTTACAGGATTAGCAGGGAAAGACAGAACCCGACTTGTCCCACAAAAACTTTCGCAACGGAGGCAAGGAAAGACTTTAACAGGCAGAAACCTTTGACAGAACCCAAGACTCATGGTGGACGGTCATTTAAATGTGTGGACCTGCGATTAGCAGGAATGGTGCAGGTGATACTCTCCTGCATGTGGTCGTTACTCCACATGCAGATGCATCAAACTTGGGCTCCAATAAGAGAATTATTGGACAGGCCCAGCATCCGATCGGCTAATTATCCATTAATTAAACATGTCTGCCTGGAAAGTTGTTGTTGGGAGCTGCTGAGAAGGTGAATGTAGTGAGGATAGTGGCAAACACAGAAGATGTTGAGTTATAGGGAGCGTTGCGTGCGTGTCTGAGGGGGCGTTTCCCTTTGCTGGAACGCAGCTGGTTGACTGTTGTTCTTTCGCGTGAGGTGAAAGTTTATTTGCCTCAGCGTCGATTGCTGAAATAAAAGCACACAAAAGTGGGAACGTGTATAATTCATAATTATACATGCAGATTTATTCTGGTAATCTTACGAAATCTCTCTTGTTTTTGGTTTTTACGGGCATCTCCGGGGGGAGACGGGGGCGGGAGTCCTGTGGATGATTAGCTTCTTTTTTGTCCTCTGTTTTTTTTCCACTCTGCTTTATTTTCCCTGAGAAGATTAAATATTTCTGCTTGAGAAAATCTTTTTAAATGGCCGCTGACTGCTGTCCTGCCCCCCCCCCCCCCTCTCTGTGACTGCCTGAGCGCAGGATCCCTCTGAGGGTCCCTCTCCAAAAAAAAACAAAAAACCTGGTGACATTTTTTTTTTTAATCTTCTAACAAAGAATAGAAAAGGCCGGCTATAGAGGAATGTTTTTTCTCTGCGAGTGGCCTCTTCCTCGGGTGGAGGATGGGCGACGGAGGGCTCCTTCACAGTATCCACACACAACAGGGATCCAATCTGTCAAATAATTAGCCAGTGTGGGCGGACAAAGGTTTTTATTTGCCCAAATTTCATACGTCACTGCCTGAATACATCATCGCTGCATTGTGGCTGGCCATGGGAACTTCAGCTCAGAGGCAGGAAGGAACATTTGACAGACTCAGACAAATTATAATTTATAATAACCCTGATCCCTGCACTGAAAAGACAGTGTTTAAAACCTGTATTAATAGTGTCCCTGTCACGCCTTCCTAAAAGCTATGATGATGTCATCAAACAGTTTACTGCAGTGATTATTAAAGTGATTACAATATTGGCTCAACTGTCAGTTAAATTAGCGAATCCACAAGAAATCAAAGTTTTTTTTTTAATCTGAGAATGATAAAAGGACAAATCAATATATGACACAGCGAAGTCATTGAACGATGAGCTGTGGCCTTCCGATTTGTCTTGGCTGAAACTTTCCATCTGTCGTCAGAAGAAAGAAAGTTATCGGGGGGGGGGGAGGGGGGGGGGATGCTGGCTGCTTTCTTTCTTTCTTTTCTCTTTCCACCTGGGAATCGACCTCTGTTGTTTGGTGTGATTGCGCCGGTTCATCACACGTTACTCTGAAGGCTCAGATCGATCCGCAGGCTGGAGACGAACTCCTGTCTGTAACCGCGAGGAGCAGCGCTGGGAATCAGGAGGCGCTGCAGGAGCTGCTTTCTTTTAGCTTTCAGACGACCAGAGACGCACCGGGTGTGGTGATGCATTTCCTTCATCGCTACGCTGAGAGGAAATACTCATGAGCAATGCAAGGAAAGCTTAGAGTCAGTATACATCCGCATAGTGTTGGAGTAATGCATCCCATAGTCAGGTCTCCTTATCATAAAGCCTTTTTAACTTTATCCACATGAAAAGTACGTACAGAGAATATTAGATGAAAATACGGCATTCATTTTCACTGATTCTATTCCGCAGCAGTTCAAGCATCCTTTCATACACGAGATGAGAAGCAAGTCTGAGCCTCCAAACTTTGCCCCCCCCCCCCCCCAAATGAAATCACCTGCAGATTGACGTCGTCTCTGGTTGGATGGGGCTTGGCACTATGTTCCTGCCTTTACGGTACAGATATATGGACAGTTGCATTCACGGCAGCGGGAGACGAAGACGATCCGACTCGGGTTTAAACACAATATTTCCTGCTCTGACTTCTCTCCTGGGGGGGGGATAAAATGAAATCAGAAAGTTGAACACGCTCCTGTTTGTCGTGAGCGACTGGTGACATTCTCAAATCTCATGTCGGGCTGAATGTTTTACTTTATCCTCTCCCTCTCTCTCAGACTGTGATTTATACACACAACATGTTGCACAATGGGCGCCTTGTTTGCTAAATGGGATAGCCTTAATGGAGACTTATATTTCCAGGATTATATCTGTATTCAGTTGCAAATGATTTGCAGGGGGCGGGGGGGGGGGGGGGGGGGGGCGTTTCAATACTCTTCCTCTGTCTATGAATAATAGTATCATTTGAATTAAGTGGACACCTGGTGCAGTGGGTAAGGCTCCGAGGCGCGCCGTTGACCCGCTCCCACTGCCAACTTCCCTTTTTCCCAGCCTGTCCTTTTCCGTCCCTCCGAGCCTCCGATTTCATTCTCCCTCTACCAAATGCCACACACTTGTAACTTTAGTCTCCCTTTGGGAAAAAAAAAACAAAAAAAACTTGCTCTATCCTGAAAGGCAAAAAGGTGGGGAAAAAACAAAAAAAGATTTAAGGAGTAAGAGGGAGGGGGGATTCTTATCAATCTCCTCTTAGATTTGGGTAAAGTCATTTGAAAGCACGGTGTAGTGTTTCAGGGAAAAGTTCCAATTAAATACTGTAAAAAGATAAAGTAACCGCCGCCGCCATTAAAGCCCTCTTTTGTTGACTTATTGTACATGAGCCACTGAGCCGTGGAAGGAAGGGGACGTTTCAGAGGGGATTCGATTTGTATGCATCCTGCGTCGCCTCCACCACACAATCAGGCCTGTATTGCGTTTTGCAAATTTATACCAGGATGTAGGTTTAGAGTGTGCCCCCCCCACCCTTTTCTTTTTTTTTTTTAAAGGAAAAGAAAGATTTTCAAGTAAGTGTCTGCTTTCATGAGCACAAGTGATCAAGGCTCACAAACAAAGCTTTGTTTCTAAACTCACAGATGCCCAGCTTTGTGCGCCGGCCGGCCCCTGAGCAGCATTCATAGAGTCGGGTGGAAATACTTCCCGAGTGGACATCCAGGAATGATCCCGAGCGTTCCCAGGGTGGCATTTATCACCTGACTAAATGAAATCAAGTCTTTTCTGCCAGATATCACATGAAAAGGAAAAGGAAGTAGCCTACTTTGGAGAGTTTTAATCCATAATATATACTATATATATATATTACTTTAAACTTGGAATAGGATTCTGGAAAACACTGCAAAATAGTGTCTTATTTTCCAACTGTTCCAAACCAATAATTTTGCAGATTCAGTCGTATTCTCCTCCTTTACATAAACTATCTACTCCCCTGTTACTGAAACAGGATTCCTTGACTAGGAAATTCTGCCAAAGAATTAGGATTCATGATTAGTTTGAGAATTAGGAATCATTCTTAGTTTGACAGTTCAACAAGTAATACTTGTCTGATGGTTGTTTTCTTCAGGACTAGATCGGTAACTTTTGCAAACACATTAAAATTGAAACCAAACTGAATCAGCAATTGCAGCTGCAATCAGATCTCGGCTCTGGACGATGACGACGATTTCTATCATCTATTTTCTCTGAGCTCTATAAAAAATCTTTAAAAAAAGGTCATAATCCGGAACTTTACACACCCTGCATGCCAGCAGCAACGCTCCTTAGCGCTGCAGCCTACTTGTTCATGAAATTCCCGTTTCACATTGAAACTTATCAGAACGTTCATGTTGAAGTCAACTTACAAATAGTCGATGAAACCAGGTACACCCACAGAGGGTAAATAAATACATCCCTGATCGCTGCATCAGCATCAATAAGAAATAAAAGACATGATTACACATCAGCACACACACACACACACCAGAGAGGAGGAACAATTAACGCTCTAATTCTCTGGTCGATAGCGTCGCGTCTTGCGGTCGATGGTCTTGTACCTGTTATGTCTGACCGATGCTGAAGCACTTCATAACACATCTGAAGGCGATAGAAGCTGATACCCTGTGAGACCCCCCCCCGGTTAGCTATGATTGCAGGTGCTGCTGTCACTCTGTTTGGCTGCTTATGGATTAGCTACTTTAGCCCTGAAGTGGCTGCAGTTGATGATGTGATTAAATCGATGATCACTTCTCAGAAGGCTCTTTGATTCGCGTTCGTTCAGAACACGGCGTGGCTGTTCCAGCAGCGCTGGGATGGATCGCTGTGGTTACCGGCCAGAGGCGTGAGGCGTTCACTGACCAAATGTTTCAACGCAAGGCTGAATCTGTTAATTTTACAGGACGAATACCGGGCGAGGTGTAAGAGAATCGTGCGATGTGAGTGGGACTGAAGAGTGTTTGTGACTGAATGAATCCACACCAGGATCTGTTTGCTTTGTCGCGGCTTTCAGCTGCATCTCCTGGATGAATTAAGAATTTCATCATTTTTTAGGCTGGTTTCCATTTTTCATAATAATTTTACAGTTTTACAGTTTTTTGTGTGTTTAGTCTTTAAAAATATATATTTTTCACGTTTTTAAATGAAATCTGGGGGATTCCAGATTGTCAACTTGTTTTTCAAAGTTAAAAAAGAAATGCTTTTAAAGATTTCACAAATTTCACTTCATTAATCAAGTTATTTATTCTTAATTTATAGGTTAATGTTTAAGATTTTTAGAAGGTTTTATGGTGTATGCTGTATGCTGTAACATTGTGAATCTTAAATATCAATTTTTCATTTTTGTTGTTGTCAAGGAAATTCCGTATTTTTGATGCAAATCTCAAAAGAATGAACTCTTGTTCTTGTGTGAATTCTCCTTCATCTGGCTTTAATCTGCATTCCCGATAATTTAAACATTTCAACCTTGTTGGTATTTTCACAAGATCTTTTTTTTTTTCTTTTCTTCCACAGACAGGAAGTTATCGCTGCAGCAACTCGGTTGCCTCGGTCGTGTCGAGACAACAGGAAACACAAAATTGCATTTGCTTACAGCCATGTGGAGCAGCGAGAGGGATTTAGGATGGAGGCGAGCGAGGACGGGCAGATCGGATACTCTTTACTGTTTGCATTACTTGACATGCTTTTCTCCCCCCCCCCCCCCCCCCCCCATCCCGCTTGTCTTGCCTTCCTTTCCTGCTTGAGGTACTTGGTGCCACTTTGTGACTCGATCCAGACTGCAAGAGAAGAAGAAGCAAGGCAGGTAAGAAGAAATATAGAGTGGGTTCAAGCACAAGCACAACCTCTCTCTCTCTCTCTCTCTCTCTCTCTGAACACCAGCCCACTCAGACAGTGTCGTGATCTTTGCCAGCTCCTTCTCTGGTAAACCAGACAGAACACAAACACGGCCCTGATGACAGTTCCTGTCTGTCTATCGATCGTCCCCCAGCAGGGGGTCATGTATGACCCATGAACATATTCCCAGCATGTGACCTGTCACCAGAGGTTAATCAGATAAACCACGCTGGCTCCGTGGAGCCTGACTTCACAACGACCCGTGACCCGCTCCTCCTTCCTGACGCTTATTGCATCATTAATCCGAGGGAATCCAGGGTGGCGGCGCGTCTAAAGAGCTTTTTGGGGATCTCACTTTCATGAACCCACAGGGCAAACTTCCACAGTGGCGCTAACGAAGGACAAGTTCACCTTTCTCTATTTGCATTTACAAGAATACAGACAAACCCATCGCCTCGACAGCTGCTGCAACATGTATTCATTTATGAAGAGACATTTACAAGGAGATAAAGTAATAAAAAAACAATTAAAGATAATGATTTATAGAAGACATGCGCAGCAGAGTCCGCTGACTGGACTTTAAAGACATCACCCGATGAATTTCTACGGTTCTTAAATTTTAAGAATTAGTTATACGATTCTTTTCCAAATATCAGGAAAATAGTTCAGAACAATGATCGAATTACACGAGTTGCAAGTCTGCCGACAAACAAAAAGTGACGGAAGCGCTGATTTGCCACAGACGGCGCTGAGAGACTCTTCCTGTTTATCCAGTGCGTAACATCTTGAACATGTTTGCGGCGTCTGCAGCGAGGCCGCATGGCCGCATGGCCGCATGGCCGCATGGCCTCTGCAGCGCCGACGACATGAAGAGAGAAGACAACCTTACCTGCGACTCTGGAAACCGAACCCGACGCATTGAAAGGAGCCTCGTGGAGCCGGTCCGAGCCAGACTGAACTCTGGGAATGTGTGCCATCCTGCATGATAACTATCAGCGATTCGCTGCAGGCTTCAGACTGTTACTCACAGGAAGCCACGGTTTGAGGGTTTACACAGATGGAGGCCATTCTTAGGCAACGTTCACATAAAAACCAGTCTGGGCTCCTTTTTTCTTTCCTCTTTTCTCTCTCCATTGAATAGGTGATAGAGTTCATCCGTCTTTCCCTAGGTGGGAGAGGACACCTTTATTTCTTTGCTGGATCTGCGTGACTTCAGATTTCACAATGGGGCTGTAATGTGACGCAGACGTGGCTTAGCTCGAGCGGTTCTGTTCTGTCCCTGCTCTGGTTTGAGTGTGTTGTTTTGTAGAACTCTCTGATAACGAGGCCGGACACAAGCAGCAGCAGCCCGTGTGGCGTCCTGGTCCGCTTCAGGACATGTCCTCTACTCTACTATTATGTTTGTCCTCCGTCTCCTACAGAGGGCCTCGTTGGGCCAGGAAGACAAACACACATGTTGCTTGAACATGTGTGTCCATTGTTGTTGTTTTTTTAAGCTAACTACAAATAGCTACAGGCTGGATGTCATTTATGTTGATTGCTGGTAAGAATAAGAAGTTATTAGACTTGATTTCTGCTTGTTCCATCGGGAGAATCGCTCTGGGGTTTTAGAACGAACCCGGGTCAACCTCGCAAGGTCGACTGCTTTGTTAGTCAGCACTTAAAAGCCTTCTCCCTGGCACTTTGTTTAGAACAGTCCATTCTTATTCAAACCATTGTGCTGTCTCATTGTTTCTGGGAAAAGAAAGGAGTGTCCTGCTGGTGCATTCAGGACCATCTCCTCTTTGTTTTACTCTCTCTTCATTTGATTGCTTTCCCTGAAATGCTTCTTTTAAATATCCTGCTGCGACTTCTTGATATCGTGGCTCGCTTTCTTTCCGTCTCAGATGGTGCATGCTCAAAGGTTCTACTTAACTTTTTTAGCCCCGCCCCGCTGTCGATAAACAGATGACACAATTTGCACCAACAAACACAAAATGCAATGAAACATTAAGTTAAGTTTGCCACCGTGTATGACGTAAAGTGTGACAAAAATGTCTTATCCATAAAACATTTCTGGAAACAAAATGACATTAAAACAGGCTTGAAACCTTTTTCTAAAATGCTGAAGAATATGATAACTTTTTTTTGTGGATAAAACCTAAAAAAAAAAACGTAAGACAGGAAAGTCAGTCAATATAATAAATAAATAAAAAATCATCTCTATGAGCACAGAGATCCCAAACAGATGTTGCGTTCGCCCTTTTAGACCGCTGTAGTCTCATCAGCGTGCATCCCGTCCGGGGAAGCTCCACGAGTTCAAACACGTGCACAGAAACTACTGGGATCGATGAACCAACGGCAGTGAGAGCGAACCGCGGCGGGAGTCCGCCCTGCTCGTGCACAGTCCACTGGGAAAACGGTGAAAACGGAACGATGGATCCAACAGAATTGCATCATAGCTCCTCTTGCTCGTGGAGGAACTTCTGCACTGGCAAACACGGGGAGGTACGCCGAGCAGTACTGGGACACCGAGCGATGTACGCACACAAGTTGGAGCTTGTGCACCTTTCTCAGATTGGAGTGTGCGATTACACTTTTATCTAAAGGAAGATACTGAAGAGTCTGTTAAAAGGAGGCTTAATAATGTGAGTCTCAATCTACAGACTGGGCTGCGCTGTTAACTAAAACGACATTTCTTTTATGTATGGTGTTTGAAGCCAAACATTAAAATGACTTTTACTTCATAGCATCTTAACTCTTTCAGGGCCAGCCATTTTCAGCTCAGCTATATGCTGAGTGTTCCAGTTTTCGCGCATTTTTCCCGGTTTCCCAAGCCCCACAGAATATTCTTTCCTAAGACGATGCACACAACGAACCTACCAAATGAAATATTAACTTTTTCATTCATCAGAAAAAAATAAATGTGTTCCTACCATTTTTCGTTCCGGAGTTATTGGCCGTTGAAGAGAAGCGGATTTCAATGTCAGGCTTTGGCAGTGAATGTTTGGTTTTTTTTAAAAAAAACATCTTTAGATGTTAATGGAACTAAAAGAGTTCATTTAGATTTGAGATTTATTTAAAAAAAAATCAGAAGTAGAATTATATCGATGGCAGTCTTTTATCGCTCAGACAGCAGGAGCTTGACTCCAGCCAGGTTTCTTTATCTGGCCAATGTGCACTTGTCCTTCCTCCAGCGAGTCCACGGTTGAATTCTAATAGCCCTTCACTGAACTTATCTTTTTGACCATGAGTGGCTTGGCGAACTTTCCGCTCTGCAGAACTGTGAGGAATCATGTGTGTTAACACGTTAACGTTTTTCTTTTACATGTAAGGCCTCATTGGCTTCGGTTGTTTAGAAACCTGCTTCTACCCTGCGATCCATCGCCTCGGGGGCGGTGACTATGGCTAAATCCTTTTTTGTTTTTGAGTGAACGATTTCTTTTCGCTAACCATTTGCACTGATCGCTCAACACTTTTAGACATGCTTTAAAATGTATTGTCCATTTCGTTCTATCTTTACCAATTTCCTCCTTTTTCTTCATGACCCCAGTCCGCTCGTATCGGCGGCTTCCTCGTTTACAGCTTGAAGGCGAACCCGGCACCCGGGACGTCACGTGAAACCGTGACGGACAGGAGGCAATAAGCCCGAGAATAGCAGCAATCTTCAGGAAAGTTCTCCAGTCACTCTTACTCTGGTGGTTCTCTGTCCTCTTATCCAGCCTTACAGATAAAGAAAAAAAAATCAATACAGAAACACAGTGTTAGATAAAAGCGGAGTTGGGGGGGGGGCACCAGCTTGGCTGGAGTGAATTAAAGTGATCAGAAATTTCCCGGCCACTCAGATCTCAGTCGACATAACAGCCCTGTCTCAGAGCCGTCCATCGCCCGTCACTCTCTGTTCAATCCCTCTTTGTTCACGTCGGATTTACTTTTGCTCTCTTCCCTATTTGCTTTGTGTTTTGGGATGAAGGACCTGCTCCCCATTCAGCTCCAATAACTGCTGACTGAAGCTTTTCGATATGGCGAGGGAGCAAATCTGATCAGCTTTAACTGCTCCTGGTCTCTCTAGAGCGGTGCAGGGGAGCGGTGGACCGCGGACCACGTAGGGCCGGTTGGGCTTTTCAGTCTGGCCCCTCAAATATTGGTACAAAATTGTCCAACTGCAAACAGATGCAGGATGTCCCTTATTTATATATATTTTCAATCATCTTATTTCAACATTTAAGATTAAAAAAAATCAGAATCTGCTCTTAAACGGTTATCCTAACCACATTCAGTTATCTGTCCTAATTTATTCACTATGACTTTATATATTGGCATTTCTTATGGTGCATTGAACGTTTTCAGTGGTTTAGAACCATATCCTAATGACATTCCTACTCAACTTAGCTCCACTTTGTGTCACGCTAATTAGCATCTTGGCAGTTCCAGGCTTGTTTTCGCTCATTTCCATTTGTTTGTTTGTTTGTTTGTGGGACTGTACAGCAGCTGGGAAAGGACCCATTAATCTAAATGTGAAACCCACAATGAGAATACAGGAATTCTTACTAATATTTACTACACAAAAACTATTCAGACATGGGCAGATCCAGGATTTTTTCTTTCTTTCTTTAAAAACGTACGCATAATTTACAATGGTGATATTGACGAGTAATCAGATAAGATATGAATAATGACCGAGAGCTGATCACAAGCTTGTATTTGTACTCGGTGAACTTCCTTTAGCAGCCTAAAAAGCAAGGCAGCTCTGCTTATTGGTCACCCGTCACATATGATGAACTCTACTGACAGCCGTTCTGGTTTATGCTGTTTTCAAGTCAAGTTACTTTTATTTACAATGAGCAAAATAGTTCAGGTCTAGACCATATCCTGTTTTACACACACCCCAACATTCCTCAATGACCAAACTCGGGGAAAAGTTGTCTTTTAACAGGCAGAAACCTCAGAGCAGACCCCAGCTCTAAGTGGGTGGTCCTGATTTCCACTCACTACCAAATGTTCTTCTTGTACGTCCACAGTGCTTCCGCTCAAAGTCTAATGACAAGACGTTTAATTTATGACAGCTTTTCAAATTATATTAAATCATACCTATCTATAATTATTGTTTCTGTTAAAAATATAACCTTATTGTAATAACTTACACATTAGCATGTGGTGTTTGCCACATGCTAATGGGGGGGGCTAATGGGGGGGGCGGTATTTCAGAAGAGACTGAGGTCATACTTTACTGTTTCAGGGCTGGGGCACTGTCATGTATTAATTAAAATCCAAATACCCTGTATTGATTGGTGTTATCAGGCCCAAAGCAGGCAGGGCCCAGCGTATCGATCTGGTCTGTGATTCATGATCATTTTCAAGAAAAAAAAAATCCTTTTGTGTGATTGTATGAGGAAACAGCCGGAGTGAATGTAATTCTTTTAGCGCTATTCTGCAGCATGTGGAGGGGGGGCAAACAGACTGTCACCCTGGAGCCACCAGGGTAAATATATTTCCAACTAAAGATGTGTTACGGTCCAGTTGCTCCCATTGAAAACCAAATCATAGCAGGAAGAAGGCCGTGCAGTCTCGTCATGTGATGCTTTCACCTCACATTGCCACCATGCGTTTGTAGCACTGAAGGGATATTTGAACGTGGATCCAAATATCCCTTCACTTTATTTTGAAGCTCTGTGCCGCCCTTGTCTGACAATGTTTGTGTTGTAAGGTGCACGATGCATCAAATCAACTGCATCTCTGGGACGTTTGTGATTGGCTGCGATTGGCGAGTGTAGGAAACGTGGCCGGACCCAAGTCGGCATTAAAAAAAACAAAAAAAGAATTCCTGGCTGTCCTTCCCTTTACGTGTCGTGCAGATGTTGAGAGACCTTCAGTGAACACTGGTTAGGTCTTTCAGGCTGACGTAGCTCAGCGCAGCTTAGCATTTTTCCCGTAGCTGAATGTCGGGGGGGGGGCATTAGCTTCCCACATCTCCGTCTGTGGCCGCTCGCTTCACTCCTCAGCGGGGCTCCGGCTGACAGGACACTGCTTGTATCTGCGTTTGCATGCGGCTTTGCAGTAATTCACAGACTATATTGTAATCTTTGTATGGAAAACTGGCCTCTTTCATTCTACAGACTCAATTTCAGACAGACAGTATAAATCTTTGGCGCCAATATGTCCCAATCGGACGTGGGTCAACTATATTTGCTCTGACTCGATGCATCTTTAACCGTAACTGAGTTTCAGTAAGTCATACAATTAAAAAAGTGTTTTCAGAAGTGAATCAAGTCATTTTGGTTTTTGTTTTACAACTCCTATTTTTTCCCGCTTGTGTGCTGACTTTATTTTTAAAACAGCCCGCAGTGAACTAAAGCATAATCCCTGTCATTTAATGGCACTTAACTCTTTGAGTGCCATTGACAACGTTTTTTGAAACCCCATTTGTGTTTGTGTTTTACAAAAAAAGGTTTGCCGTCATTTCATATTTTTTTTTAAAGAGTAATTTATTACTGAATATGATTCACTGTGTTCAAATCCAGTTGCTCGCACAAACACATTTGTTTCCCCCAACAAATTAGCACAATAATTCAAGGGGCTCTCCAGGCTGTGAGCGCAAGCAGCGCCACGAGATCATGTTCAAGTAGTTGCTAGTTTGATTTTGTGCGCCGTCGCTGGTTACAGAGAATCAATAATGAATCAAGGAGGCGTTGAGTTTCCAGATAAGGGCTCTTGGCCACTCTGGCTATTCATCATAAAGTCTGCAGAAACCTGATAGGTCAGAAGAAATTATATTCCAGCAGGAGTGGGTCCTCCTTATCTCCCCATAGCAGGGGAACAGAAGCCATGCCGATCAATACCGGGCTGTTGTGTAGCACTATCAACAGCTGATTCTCCTCCCTGAGCTTTTAATGTCTTTTAATGCCACATAATTACATGTTTTTGGACAACACCTAAGAGAGAGGGATTTAGTGAAGTATCCCTCATTCTTTCCTCAGTTTTGGATGACTTATATTATGTGGACGGAGAGCATCAATCGATAATACCCAAGCTGATTTGATTCTATTTCTATTACTCTATAGTGATAAATAAGAGATGTGGATGAAGGCTGTGGAACTCAAAGAGTGAAGTTCTGCTTTCCTTTCAACACCATCTCCTTTTCACACTTCATCTGGGGGGGGGCTCCGATGGCTCACCGGCCGTCACTCCATAAGTTTTGATTTCCAACATAGAGACGTTTTTTCAGACTCTACAATGGCGCCGAGCAGTGGGAGGTCGCATCAACCGAAGAAGGGACTCGAACACCTCCCGTGGTCTCCTGCAGGCAGCAGCCTATCGCAGGCGGCTGAACGGTGTCTGGATGGGCCGGAGGCGGAGGCAGCAAGGAGCGCGCCGGTGCCCGGGAGAAGCCAGGGAGTCTCAGCCACCAGCTGGAGCTCGGACCTAAAGGCCTGACCCGGATCCAGAGGTTTTCGGTCTTTACGCATTCAGCGCGTCGCGTCGGGACGCGGAAGGATTACCTGTGATGCCGATGTTAGGTCTGCGTGAGGGGAGAGATTCGATCGGGACTCCCATCTGACCCCCCCCCCCCCCCCCCCCAGCTCGATCTGAAACCAGCCCGATGTGCAGCTCTTTTTTTTTTTTTTTTTTTTTTTCGTCACCAAGTTCAATCTGAAGATGCTCACAGCAGTTGAGGTTGAACTTTACCATGACGCAGCAGCTGGGAGCTGTGCGTAAAAGTTGGGCGAACACTGGACAGGAAGTGTTCTAATTATTATTACCCCCCCCCCCCCGGGTCCCTCATTTCCATATCTGCCTGGAATGGAGCCAATCACCCACCGAAGTGCAGCAAGAGTCGTTTAAGTATTATCCGTCACAATTACACTGACATGCGCGATCTGCGCGCGGGCATGCCGGCCGTGCGCGTATTCCACCGACGCCGCTCCCTCCGGAGAGTCTCATCCGCTGCTCGTGGATGAGTTGGCGCAAGGAAGCGACGCGTCGCAGAGAGAGACCAACATGTCCCGCCGCAAGCAGAGCAAACCGCAACACCTGAGGTCAGAGGTGGACGCGCCACGGACACGGACACGGGCACGGACACGGGCACGGAGCGGACCCCGCTGCAACAACGGTAGGTGTCCGGGAGCACCGGGAGCACCGGGAGCACCGAGCCCGGGCTTGCTGGCTGAATGTCTTTATCGTGCAAACTCTATCTTTATTTTATTATTATTATTATTATTTCCTGATTTTAAAGTCATTCGAAAACGTGTTAGTCTGGAAAATAATTAACACGTTTTTTGAGACAACCACGATAAATGATGATAAAAGTTTTGAATCGGTTTTTAAATAAATTATTAATCATTGATATTTTTCTTCAGAAACTCTTTTTGAATTGGGAATGCCAGGAAGCGGTGACGCCAAATCAAAGCTGTTTTCGTGTTTGATTTCATGTCAGCTTTTAAATCCGCCTTTTAGCGCAGACACGGCTGCCGTTCGTCTCTGACGTGTTTCTACAGCTTAAGTTCGGCTGGAGGCCTTCCTGCCATCTATTATAAACTTCAGAGATTAACATTTACGCCATTCATCAGGAGAAAATGATCGGAAAATCAAAGGTACCCGAAACCGCAAACAAATTGTCATATTTTACAAGTATTTACTCAAATTGCAATAATGATAATAATAATAAATAATGTGGAAAAACAAAACAGATCAGGCTAAATGGATTTCAACATTAGTCTGAGCACATGAAGGTTTTCCCTGGAGTGTATAAAATAATTACTGGACGATGATCGTCCTTCTACACGTTATTTGTAAGCTGTTATGTAACACCAGAAGCCTAAAACATAATTTCTGATGTTTTCATATTTCATTAAACAATAACATTTTATTGCGGATAAGTGTGCAGGAAAAGCCTGGCTGTCATTGGAATCTAACTCAGAACAATTCATGAAAAATGCAACCTTTAAACTATTGGACGTGTTTATCCAAAATGGACTGAATTTAAACATATTTTAATCCGCAATGCTAAAATTTCAACGTAAAATCCTGGATTTAACTCCCACCGGGCTCGAGGTGAATTAATTTAACATGATTCATATTGTATTACGCTATCTATTTATTTTTTTCATCAATAAACCCAACTTGCCTCTGCAAAGCGCGTGCTGCAGGTCTTCCCACTTTGTTGTTGTGTTTATTGTTATTTGTTATTTGTGGCTGTGGAGAGGTGAAGAAGACGAGGCCCTTCCACAGCGATGCGTTCACTCGGAGGTGGGCTTTGATCGAGCTCGCTGACTTAACCTTTGTCAGCTTCATCCTAAAGGGGCAAGTGCTCCGCATGTCGCGCATCATAATACAATTAGTGCATCTGAACCATCGACCTCTGCGGGCCCAGAGGTCACACGGCCAGAAGCTATCGCTGGCTGAGTCTGTTTGCTTTTCAGCTCGCAGCTTCATTATTTTCCTCCAAGCCCCTGGCGTGAAGCAGACGTAAATCTGTTTTCTGCCCCCCCCCCCCAATGATATGGATTGAGCGAGGGGTGACATTTAAAAACAAATCTCTATCTGTGTGTTATTATATCTGGGAATACGTTCAGAGCTTTAAATCAAAGCTGATCTCTTCTTTGTTTTTCCTGGAGGTAAACTCCTGACCTAAAGCAGTGGATGTGTTTCCATGCCTGTGTTTGCTGAATCGCCATGGTGATCTTCAGACCACCCACCTAGTGGGCCCAGCCACTGATCATTTACTGGCGAGTTGGACTTTTACAGAGGTTTTCGCCACTCGGCTGTGTGAAAATCTGCTTTTTTCATCTCAGATGTGCATGAGGCGAGCCGAAGCCACAGACTGCAGCGTGTTAACAAACTGTGTGTCTGCACATGTGGAGTACCATAGTATGCTGCAGAACTGTAATGCCGGATGTCTGAGATTATCATTAGCATGCTCATTCTTACCGGGGGTGAAATAGAGCGGCAATACACGAACAAGGATGTTAAATGGGTCTATGTCATTTACTGCGTTTCAGAACAAGTGGTGCAACACATGTAGACCCACCCCCCAAACACACACTGATCTTATACAATTCATGATATTGTGACAAAAAAAAAATCATAAACAGTAAAAATTGTCAGATTGCAAACAAATAAAAAAAATCTGCTTTTGTTCATTATTAGAAAACCCCAACTTGGTCCTGGAAAGCCCGACTGTACATAAAAATAATTTAGTATTGATTCTCCCAAACTTTCCATCTGTTATTGCTGCCTGTTTATGGACCGAAGCCCGAACACCAGCAGTGATTCTGAGTCTAAAATCGTAATTTAGAACCTTAAACATTCTCGTATCCATTTTCTCCAGTTTATTCAGATTTTTATTTATTGGCTTTGTCTATAATTTAGAGATTCATGGTAATAAATAGAAAAAAGAAAATTACAATCAGTAACAGCTGTTTTCCTCAGAGAAACAAAAATAAATGCTCTTTAATAGAATTTGAGCAAAGCGAGTGTTACAACAAGCAGCGTTCAACACGTGGCAGGCTCCTTGTGTTTAGTGTGCCGGATGTGAACGTGTGAATAAATAGATAAACACACCTCAGTGGTAGAAGACGCTGCCAGCGCTCTTCCCACTGTCTGACTCAACTTTAGGTCTTTTCTTTTCGTAGAGATGAGACTCATCGCTGAATTGTGTGAATCCACAGAAAATCCATACACTGTATGGAATTTCATGACCTGTCTGAACGCACAAATGAGAGGTCGGATGATTTTATTGAACTGTGTTGATGCTTTGGAAGAATTATTAACATCTAAAAACAAGGGGGTGTGAGTTTAAAACCTTTTTCCACGACTTTAAAGCCACAGTATTATTATTATTATTATTATATGTTATTATTATTATCATCTTTATGCTGAATTTTACAATTGAATGTGGAATTGAAAACGGCGATTTAGCACTGGACTAGTAATTTTAACAGCTGTAAAAAATTAAAATAGCTGTGAAAACTTGTCTTTCTAAAAAGTGAATAATATTTGTTGTTAAAATGTAGACCTCAGAGAGCCTTTGGGTTTTTCTTAAGCAGCTTCATTGCCAGAAAAAAGTATATTTACGTCATGTTTTTTTTTACATTACAATATATCATATATATATATATTTGTACTGGCAATCTCAATGGTTCTTTAATCGTCCCTCACGTCACCATTTATTCTGCCTGACGTCTCTATTATCGTTGGACATTTCAGGATCTCTTGTGGAATTTTAGGTTCATTTGTCTTGAAGAGTTTGGAAAGATGGACGGACTGCTACATGTGGAGAAATGAACCAGACACCAAACCAATAAATAATCAATGCTACCTTCTTAATCTCTTTTCTCTGTGTGTGTGTGTGTGTGTGTGTTTTCAGGCATTGCGGAGGCTATGGAGAGAGAGGAGGCCGTGGCCGGCGGCCACAGCCCGGAGGAAACGCACGTCTGTGACAAATGTTGTGCTGAGTTCATCACGTGGACTGAACTGAGTGGACATCAGAAGGGCTGCACTGAGGACCCCTTGGTACTGATAGTGAAGGACAATGAGCGGATGCCTGTCGGACCCTCTCCGGTTCCGAGCGTGGCATTCAGTGATTTGTCCGCGGCGGAGTCCACGGGCGCTGGCTTTGACTTGGGAGAGACGCTGGTGACGGACAACGACAGTCTGGATCATTTAGAAGAAGGCGCTGAGCGAGATGAAGCCATGGAGCTCGAGCAATGGCCAGAAGACAAATGCATCTCATCCTCCAATCCGCATCCTCCGGATTCAGACGGGTCCTACGTGTCTGCCGGTATCTACAGCATGCCGAACACAAATGTAACGCTGGAGATCCTTCACAGCACGCGGGTGGCTGTGGCCCAGTTCTCCCAGGGGATCAGCAGCCGCGGCGCCGGAGGGAAGGCCGCTTCGGCAGCCATCCCTGTGATCCTGGAGCATCTGCTGGCGCTGCAGAAGCAACAGGTCCACCAACTGCAGCTCATCGAGCAGATCTGCAGCCAGGTGGCCGTCATGAACAGGCAGCCGGTGCAGACGGCGCTGAATCCAGTCTCAGGAGCCCCGTCTCAGACGTCTAGCCCATTCCCGCCTCAGGCCATCATGCCGCCTTCCGTTCTGCCGCTGTCGGGGACGATGCCCTCGGCTGTCAACGGACAGGCAGCCGTTTCTCTGTCCTCTTTTCTTCAGAGGTCACAAAGCCCCCCCTCACAGACGATATGCGGTCAGTCCACATTTAGAGACGTAACACGTACCTCAGCTCCTTCAGAGGATCCAAGCCCTACTCTTTACAGCGGCGGTGGCGGCGGCAGCCACGGGCCGCTGTGTGACGAGACGGGGGCCGCGCTGCTGCCCCGTTACCCAAGCTCACACTCTCAGACACTGAACTCCCCCAGCCCCCTCTCCCTGGGGCAGAACTGCCTCCCATTTCTACCTCAGAGCCCCCCCAGCACTGTCATCTTCCCCAATCCTTTGGCGAGCATCGCCGCCACAGCCAATGCGCTCGACCCCCTTGCGGCCCTGATGAAGCACAGGCGAGGGACGCTGTCCCACGTGTCTTTGTTTGAGCCCAAGCCCAGCCCAGAGGAGCCCTTCTTTAAGCACAAGTGCCGGTTCTGTGCCAAAGTGTTTGGCAGCGACAGCGCGCTGCAGATTCACCTGCGCTCCCACACGGGAGAGCGGCCCTTCAAATGCAACATCTGCGGCAACCGCTTCTCCACGAAAGGCAACTTGAAGGTGCACTTCCAGCGGCACAAAGACAAGTACCCGCATGTTCAGATGAACCCCTACCCGGTGCCAGAATATCTAGACAACCTACCAACAAATTCTGGGATTCCCTATGGAATGTCGATCCCTCCGGAAAAACCAGTCTCCTCGTGGCTGGATAGCAAACCTGTCGTAGCAACTGTCGCTGCCACCATGGCTCTTCCGCTGTCCTCCAGCGACGCCAGTGTCGGGGGCTCAAATGAGCCTGTAAGTGTGACGCCATCTGTTAAATCTTCCTGCCATCCAGCTCCTTTCGATTGCGGGTCTTTGTCGCCCAACCGCAGAGGCAGCGAGGTCCATTTCTCTCCAGTGTCAGAGTCTCCGCGGTCGAATCTATGGACGGGAGCATTAAACAAACCCGAGGGGTTACACATACCCCAAAACTGCTCCCTAGGTCTGAGAGCCAACCCAGGAACAGAAGCGACCAGTAGTAGAATCCCATCTTTGACTCGGACGCCTGAAACCACCGCCTCTGCATCCCCCTTTTCCGACTCTCCACCCCTCCTGCTGAGCTCGGGTGAAACTGGGTTTCCAACCGGGGACTTCCTGGACTCTATGCAAACATCTGAAACCTCAAAGCTCCAGCAGCTGGTGGAGAGCATTGACAAAAAGATCACGGACCCTAACCAGTGCACGCTGTGCCACCGAGTCCTGAGCTGTCAGAGCGCGCTGAAGATGCACCAGCGCATTCACACCGGGGAGCGGCCCTACAGGTGTAAAGTGTGCGGCAGGGCGTTCACCACCAAAGGCAACTTGAAGGCCCACGTCGGCGTTCACAGAGAACGGCCGCCTGTGCCGGTGCAACACTCGTGTCCCCTTTGCCACGAGCGGTTCACCAACGCCGTCATCTTGCAGCAGCACATCCGCATGCACATGGTGGGGCCGGTTCCAGACGCGGCGCTGCTGGACGGGATGCGGGAGACGGACAGCCGGATGGCTGTCGACGAGCGGAACTGTGACAGTCTGAGCAGCGACAGTAATGAACTCACCGACGACGTTTCGATGGAGGAGGATCGTGAGAAAGAGGAAAATACAGATCCTGCTAAAGCGCCGCTCCTCGCTCGATACGCCGCTCCCACGTCCCCTGCAGTCGTTTCAAGTGCGGCCGCTCTGGACGACCAAGTGCTATCCGGCTCCGTTGCCGGCCTGAACCACGCCCCGGGTGTGAAGCCCCTGACCAACGGTTTCAACGCCGCCCAACGCTGCTCATCAGAGAGTTGCAGCCCCAATGCGTCCGAGTCATCCTGTTCGCCTTGTGCCCCAGCATCTCCCGTTCACGGCCGGGGCACGATGGGCAGACCGTCACGGAGGGACGACAGGCCACAGGTGCCGCTTGCAGCCTCAGTGAAGAGCGAGCAACCCGATTCTCCCGTCTCTGCCCCGGCGGCCCAGGAGCTGAGAGGAATGCGGGCTGATAAGCTATGTGTGAAGGAAGAGAATCCTTACGCGTCATTCCTGCCGGGCCAGGAAAGAGGTGCCTTCACCTGGAGTTTCTGTTAGCCACACATACATGTCATATTGTAACGCCGGAATGTTCATCTCTGTGATTTCCTTTCAGCCGTAGGCCAGAACGTTCCCAGCCCGGCTACTAGCACGCCGTCCGGCGCGATAAAGACTGAAGTGAAGGGTCACCATCAAGCGAACGGCCCGTCGGAAGTGCAGCAGCCGCCGTTCAGCCCTCAGGCTTGTGCATCGGTTGGGACGAACTCCCTCCCCAGCGCCGTTCCCCCGCGGCGCACACCGAAGCAGCACAACTGCAACGTCTGTGGGAAGAACTTCTCCTCGGGCAGCGCCCTGCAGATCCATGAGCGCACCCACACCGGGGAGAAGCCGTTCGTCTGCACCATCTGTGGCAGAGCATTCACCACGAAAGGGAATCTGAAGGTAAACCGAGGATGTTTCCCCTTTGATGTGCTGTCAGGAATCTCGTAACAGTCGATGAGGAGGCAAACCATTTCAATTTCAATTGATGTGTCCAGTTTTGACCAACGGACGGGTCAAAGCCGTTACAAAAACAAGAAATCAGCGACTCGGAGAGGCTTAAATCCAGTAAATACAATTGGAATAATGTATTATAATAGGAGTAATATAATATATAATAATGCAATTCAAATATTGCTAATTAATTGTTTTTGTATTTTATTTTTATTTACATTTTATTACCAAGAAAAGAACCTCATTGAGATTAAAAATCTCCTTTACAAGAGTGTCCGGCCAAGACAGCCCAACAATTACAAACACAGCAGAAGGTTCATCAGAGCATTTACAGCCGGATGCATCTTCCTCCAACACCTTCAGTCTCAGATTCACTGAGATCAGCCCCCCCCCCCCAGACCCAAAACCCTCCTGCTGCAAATTCCAAGCTGCAGGAGCAGCGTACCTGAAAGCCCTTTTCCCCCATTTCAAGACAGCAAAATTCAGGTTCCTGAACGGGTCACTGAGCGAAGACAACAGCTTCCAACACTTTTCACATGAATAAGCAAGTTAACTCTTTCAGTGCCAGCCATTTTCAGCTCAGCTTTATGCTCACTGCTTTACGCTTTCGCCCATGTTGCCGATTTTCCAATCCTCGCAGAATATTCTTTACTATGACTATAAGTAAACACCGAACATATCAAACGAGAGATCAAAGTCTCTTCTTTCATCAGTAATAAAAAACTGTGTTCCTACCATCTTCCGTTCCGGGGTTATTGGCCGTTGAAGAGAGGCAGATTTCAATGTCAGGGTTGGCAGTGAATGTTTGGGTTATAAAGAAACGTCTTTATACGTTAATGGCACTGAAAGAGTTAAGAATGGCCTTATAAATAAGGACGTACCAGTCCAGGGTGAGCAGACGGAGCAATGATGATTTAGGGCCTGAAGATTTGTGATGAACCGCAATGCTCCGTGGTAGACTTTTACAAGGTGCATGCGTATACACAACAGCAGCAACAAGTTTGCTTTTAGCATCAAAGGAAAAACAGGATTTATTCCTAAAATCAAAGCCGAGCTTCAGCTTCATCAATGAAGAATCCCAGATACGGACTCGACCCTGAAATAAAGCAATCGATGGCAGGTTCGGAGACTTTGTATTTGAGTTAGTATAAGCATCGTGAATTTTGTTTTCTCGGGATTCAACATCAATTTTAGCTTTTGAAAAGTGTGTTTGGACAGCATCAAAGGCATCTTGTACGTGACAGAGAGCCTGACACTGGGTTGGCTTTCATTTCTGCTCTGAATGTGCCTGGCCTCAGATGCCCGTGAAATGCCTCTTTGTCTTTATTTCTCATCCGGTCTTTCATTTACAGTAAACCTATCGTTATAAAGGTTGGGGAGACCCGACCCGGGTTTCAACGTGTTTTATAATGAAATAAAAACAGCCACTAAATCGATCTCATCTTTCACATCAGGTGCATATGGGAACTCACATGTGGAACAACGCCCCAGCCAGAAGAGGCCGGCGGCTGTCGGTGGAGAACCCAATGGCGCTGCTCGGCGGAGAAGCCGTGAAGTTTGGAGCGATGTTGCAGAAGGACCTGGCAGCCCGAGCGATGAATGTCGACCCTGCGTTTTGGAGCCGCTACGCGACGGCCATCGCTAACAACCTGGCCACGAAGAACAACGAGATCTCGGTGATTCAGAACAGAGGCATCTCTCAGCTACACCCTCTGGCTGCAGGCATGGACAGACTCAGCACCACAGGAAGCCCAGTAGCCAGTCGGAGCAAGATGGACCTGGGAGCTCATAGGCACTTTTCTATGCTGATTGATGACGGCAAAGAAATTGGAATTAATTGAGAAAAAACCTGACTAGAGACTGAAAACTTATGCAATCAATTATGAAAATGAGATGTGTGTTAAACACTTTGTTTGATCCGGTGCATTATATATAGAGTTTTTTTTTTTCTTAAAGAGAGAGAGAGAACTTTTAATGAAATGACAGAGAATAGTCGGTTCTTCATGTTTTGCTGACGTCTGCCAATGTTGTTTTTCTATCCGTTGATTCAGTTGTTTGACTTGAACCTGAGAATCCCTGAGGTGCAGGAAAGGTGCGGATGCTCTGAACAAAGAACAAACGCATGTTCAAATCAACAATGCATCTCCTCCAATAGGCTGACCGACGCTGACGGCTGGTGCAAAGCACAAAACATGGTCGTAAATACCGACAACAATCAGTTACAATGAGAAACTGTCATTTTTAAACAGCAGTTGGACCTAATAAAAACTAGAACAAACACTCTGTATGTTCAATTCACTACTTCTCTCTGTTCAAACGCAGAAAAGAGTTCACGTTAGCCCTCCTTTTACCTCATGCATGCAGCAAAGTAGTACTACTCAAAAACAAAAATAAGTTAAGTTCTGTTTATAGCAGCAGGGACATACTAGAAAAGCACAGCCGAGCAGCTCATTCCCCTCATAATTAGATTCACACCGTCCACATGGTGATCTGGATAAATTATTCTTGGTGTCTTTATACACCAACCATGAAAAGTAAAAGTGAATCAGAGTTTATGTGTATTTTTAACAGATTTTTGAATCCGTAAATGGGGTTTTCAATGTTAAAATTTATTTTTTCTAACGTTATTCTGGATCCAATCCAGATGAAATTCAGTGGTAAAATAGAGGTCCCCACTCTACATGACTGTGTCAAATCCCATTCATATCAGTCAATAATCAACGCGCCATTGACTGCAATCTTACTGAAAATTTCAAACTGATCCGTAATCCAGGATCAATCAGGATTCTGGATCATCACCAAAATGTAATCATCGGTTCCTGGTAACATTCCCAACATTTCATCAAGATCCGTCCAGGATGTTTTGAGTTATCTTGCTAACAGACGGACGGACGGGCAGACAAACGCCAGCGTTTACACAACCTCCGTCTCGGCGGAGGTAATAATAAAAAAAATATTGAATGTAAATTATATGATTTTTTGTGCCCCCCTAATCCTGTCTGCATTCATTATATTCATTTATTCCGATCACATGAAATATGTAAAGTCTAAATCTTCACTTCTGTGAATTAATGATGAAAATAATTTGAGACACATTTAAATTAAAATGCAGTGAGACAAGTGATCAGCTTTAATGGTGTCAGTCAGAAGACTGCACATTATTTTCTAATTATTTTCAGTTGTATAAACCTGTTGTCCAGGATCTGAGCGATCCTGCAGGGGCAACGTGATAAAGAAAACCAAAACCAAACCCGCTTCATTCATTCAAAGCGTGAGGCCCGACTTCACGTTACAGTTTAAAGTCGTAACATTTACTAAGGTACCTGAACGCAACACACAAACCCAACCCCTTTTTGTGTGACGTCAGCGCGAATGTCCTGCCCAGCCAAGATGGCTGACAGCATCCCTTTAAATCCGATGCGGAAGAACCCGAGGATAACAGCGTACTACAGCTCAGCCAGACTTCCAAGGTGCGGTGAGCGCAGTGTGGCCGCTCCGGCGGCGCGTTCGGGAAACACGCGAATTAAATCATGTTTGCGTTTCGCTGTCTCGCTTGGTGACGGGCTCCTTGTCGGTGTGTGTTGCTAGCTTGTTAGCTTGTTATGCTAGCTTTACCTCTTGGCAGCTGCTTGGCATCTCTCCTGCTCGTTAACGACGCTTGGTTTGTTGATGTTAGCATCCATGAAGCTGGGAATTCAGCTGTTTATGACCTGATTGGGTTTAACCTGTTGCTGCTGGTTGGCGTTAGGTGGTGACATGCAAACTGTGATAGAGCTCTGCGCTACTTGCTTCCTGTTTCTTTCTTAACCAAAGTCCATCACGTGTCATGAAACGATTGCTTCGTTTTGCAGCTCTCATTCATAAGCTTGTTCATTTTTCCAGACTGGACGGGGATGAGCTAATAAAGCCCTCAGGGTCAGGAACGGACAGGAATTGAAGTAGTCACATGACCAGGTACTTTGAGACCGAGCAGCAGGTTGTTACTGTTTACTGATGCATAATATATATGCCCCACAGCCAATATATCTAACACAATTTCCATTGAATGCAAGAAGTTGTTCTTAAATTGTGTTTGTCTTTTAATTTTAATTCCTTCAAAATGGAGTCACAAGGGGGCTGCCTCTCCTGTTCTTTAAACGGGAAGGTTCTCCTGACTGCTTCTCGGACCAGGTATGGAACCGGCTTAGCCGAGTCGGCTGCAGAGTGGTGGCTTTGAAGCTGTTCAAGCTGCGCCTACAAAGGACGCTATTAGTTTCTCTAATAACTGTGTTGGCTGCAACAAAGAGTCGACAAACCAGCCCCCCCCCCCCCCCCCCCATCTTCACAAAGACGAATGAATCAGAAGTGAGGGTGGTTTTTGCTTTTGTTTTGTTCTTTACTGTTAATATATGCTGTTAAGTTCTGATAAGGTGTAAAAAGGGCACAGAAACTACAATTATAGTTGTTTTTGATGTCAAAGCCTCAACAGATTATCTACAAATTCAGAATCAAATCAAAATCAAAATTAGTTAAAGCACATTATTTAATTCCAAACTAAACAATCTAAATACTTTTCACATTTTTTCTTGAGCTGCTCACTATATACAGTAACACTCATCTTTACTGCATTTCTGGTTGAAAACCATTTTAAGTTTATAAGGTGACGATCTCGGGGCTGCAAACTGAAGCCACTTCTCTGCCAAAAGCTGCCTTTCCTCACCTGCCAACTTCAGACCGACTCCCAAAACAAGCCATTTTCCATATTGTGCCCACCTTTAGATAAATAACCAAACTCTCCACATTCCTGCGTGATTAATTGCACTAAACAACCCTCTCAGCTCGTCCACATTGGCTGCAGCCGGCGCCGCTACGGCAAAGTTCAGGATTCCTCGCGATGAAGTGGGAGCGAATCACACGGCTTGCCTGCCAGTGCTTCATAGCTGCGTTTTCACCAATGACATGTCAGAGCTCAGTGTTCAGTAGAGTAGAGGGGATTTGTACCGCCGCCCTCCCAGATCACGACCCGCTCTACCACCTGCGCCACCGTCGCTCCATGTTGTTGCCATTAAAAGAATCAAATGGCTGAACTCCCTGCTTTCTAGTAGCAGGGAGTTTAAATGCAGCACGAAACGAATCACTTTGAGGATTCTTTGCACTTAAGCCACTATTAAGAAATAAAACGGGTTGGAAAAACATTTATCGGTGGTATTTATATAGGCAAAGAATAACGAGCTAACTGAAATTCTGTTCCGGCCGTTTAGAAACACCTAAATCAGCGCTAATAATGTAAAAACAGCGTAATTGCTATATAGATACACACACACACAATGATATCATGAATTGCATGCAGTGTTACTGTAACTTAAACTATGGTTTTATGAGACAGACGATAGCTCTAACAGCGGTGTGCAGGGGGGGGGGGGGGTTGGATGGTACGTAACACTTTGTACAGTAATTATACCTTTACACATACTCTTACATAAAGTACATAATAGTTGTGCCTTTGGAAGGCTTTGTGTTCTTGACAGCGTCCTTCTGTTTGAGGCTTGGACATGTCGTTGACGTTCTCCGCTCCTACTGGCGTGTCCAATCACGGACGCGGACGCCACGGTTACGTTGATGGATAATGTCTTGCTTCATCTCCATCGTCATCATCATCGTGCGTCATTTCTTCTCACTCCCATCCTTCTCTCTTGCTTTCTCTGGAGCCATCGCTTATTATAAAGACTAATCACTGAACAACTGAGCTGTGCTCGGTTTAGTGATCATTTAGCGTCGGCACCTAGAAGCCTGCTCGTATCTCAAATTTATACTCGCGTCGCAAAGCGAAATGTTGCTCGCAGGCTGGCTCGTATCTCGGAACGCTCGTATGTCGAAGTATTGCAGTATTTCAGGATGAGATTAACGGGTTGGAGAGGATTGTTGAGTTTTCAGCACCACTGAGCAGCTCATGCGTCACACTACGAATCAGGACCCGGATGCTGAGATGAATGTTATTCATGCACACTAGTCCAGATATCCATGCTAGTCACGGTTTGATGCCACTTCGTGTTCCTGTATTTGCAGTAAGTGCAGCACGAGTTCTTTAACCACGCTAAAGTAACTCTCTCTCGGGTTTAAGGTGACTGAGTTCGTGTTCTGTCTGTCCCGTTTTGCCACACACACTCTTTCGCTTCTTTAGAGAGGCCTCATGAATAAGACATTATGTGTCTTTGAGGAGTCTTTCCGGCGTGAATGGGAGACACACTCTGCAGTACTCAGTGATTGAAGACCTGAGCTGTATTGTTAGTTTTCCTTCACATCTGGTGCTACAAGCGGAATATTCTCCTTTTTGTTCTGTCGCTGGCCACACAGGCTGTGTGTCAGTCTCAGCCTCTAATTAAGCATGTTGCATGTTGCGGGTTCATTTCCAATGTAACTGCTATATTTAAAATGGGAGGTCATCACAAGAGAACCTAACACACACGCACAGACCTCATTTGACCTGTTTGTATTTTGAATCCGTCCTCGCAGATACTCGCCTGAAGATGAGCCGTCTAATCTGGACGAGATGCCTCTGATGATGTCAGAGGGCTTTGAGAATGATGAAAGCAACTACCAAACGCTGCCCCGGGCGAGAGTCAACCAGAGACGGCAAGGCCTCGGCTGGTTCCTGATGGGAGGCTGGAGAGTCCTCTGTGGCAGGTATTCCCCCCCCCCCCCCCCAGGGCATCCTGGTATCCTCTGCCGGCCGAGGTCCGAGATCTGAGCCCCCAAACCTTAATCCCTGCTGGCGACAATAATATTATTGAGCTGACTGAACAGTTTTTTTTATTTGTGCTTTCAGTGATGGAGGCTCACTGAAAGCAAGTTTCCACTTTCGTGGCTGAAGTGAAGCCTTGTGAATTAATTTGAGAGAACCACTCAGAGAGCGCAGACCTCCCCCAAGCAGCTCGTTCCCCTCCTAACTGGATTCACACCGTCCACATGGTGATCTGGATCAAAAGGTTCTAGATTGTTCTTGGTATCTTTATACACCAACCATGAAAAGTGAAGATTCAAAGTGAATCAGCATTTATGTGTATTTTATAACTGAGTTTTGAATCTGTAAATGGAGTTTTAATATTTAAAATGTAATATTTATTCCTGACCTCATTCTGGATCGGATCCGGATGAAATTCAGTGGTGAGATAGAGACCCCCCCCCCCTCCTCTTCTTGATCATCACTAAGATTGTATAAATTGTTCCTGGTAAGATTCCCAACATTTCATGAAAATGTCATCAAGATCCGTCTAGAACCGTTTGAGTTCTCTCGCTAACAGATAAACGAAGCGAGGCTGCCGGAAACACAATCTCCTCGGAGGTGATCACGTTTATGAACCGGGCATCGCTGCTCAAGCTTCCCTTGGTCTGGATTTGGGCCTGCGCTGCCAGTTTGTGATCCTTGCTTGGCTGCGTTTCTTTCTCCCAACATACACCTGATGTTTCTATCGGTCACGCGTCACAGATGCAGGCCTGTACAGTGATGCTGACTCAAACACACCTGTGGTCCCTCGTTCCAGAGGTGAAATCACTTGGAAGAGGCGGTGTGTTCACCATTATCTGCCGTTTACCTTGTCCAGAAAGTGTTTTCTATGTTATTTCCATCTTGCATTCCTGCAGTGTCGTGTGGTCAGAAAACACTTTGTGCTAGCCCATTTAGCTTCCCATGCGTTTAGGCATTCTGTCCGTGTACGTGTGATGTTTCCGTTTGATATCGGTGGCCGATCAGTTTGGATTTCCAACGCACCGGTAGTTGAGCATGAAAGGCAAAGAGCGGATGAGGTCATGTTTTTGGTCGAGTTCCTCGACGCGCACCGTCAGCCCAAAAAGATCTTCATGTCAAACACGACGACGCGGTTCACCTAGAATCTGGATCGTGATTCGTTTGTTTGTTTGTTTGTTTGTTTATGTCTGAACACTAAAGTTTAACATTTCCCAACGTACATAAAAAAATATCTTTATCTCTAATAGATTTACAAGAAGTTATTCTGGCTGTATGTAGCAGCTGTGCAGCTCTAGCCGGAGCTGCGTATTGATTCCCCCCCCCCCCCCCGTGCCCTCCACTAATGAACAAATTGGATTTTTCACAGCTGACCAGTTTGATGCTTTCCAGTAATTTTATGTGTGTTTAGTGTGGGATTATAAAACACAAATAGTTCACGCTGAATAAACCCCGATTGTTCAAATGGCATATTATTTAAATGGAATTCATTTGCTCAAATAACGGCGGCTGTGAAAGTGAACTGGGAGTGCACAGAGACGGGGATCATCAGGGCCAATGCAAACAAGACTTTTAACCAAAGTTGATTTATTTATCTAGTTCGATGCCAACGTGCTTAAAAAGTTTCAAAGCCAAGTTGCTCAGCATGACGGTGTCCACCGAGCCTCTGTCCCCCCTCCCACCCGAGGTGCCAGTTCAGGTCACGCTCCCATCGAGCGGCTCTCGCCCTCATTTACACCTCTGTTTGTGTTTGATATCAGATCTGCGAGATAAGCCACAATTCTGTCATTAGCAGCTTTATAGAAAGTCAAATATATATACAAGTAATTCTGCAATCCATCTCTACCCTCTAATCTGTTCTTTGGACTTCGATAATATCACAGTAATAAAACAGGCACACAGTAAAGAGAGTTAGCAAGGACGAATTCACATGTTCTGCCCGCCTGCATGTTTTCTGCACCGTGTTTGATCACTGCCTTTAAGGTGGAGGAAAATATCATTTAATGAGTGAAAGGATCAGTCGATTGTTACAAATGTAATGTCAAACGTAGTTATATGGATTCATTTATTACTATTAAGTAAAAACGTAATACTTTTTGAGGAGCTTGAACTGCCAACATTTCTACAAATCCGTGTCCGCTCTACTTCCTGTGCCGCTGAAGACGTGGATTCATTGAAACGTATTCTAGTGCCTTGCTAATCACAAAGTGTTGCCGCTGGCTGGCGTTCACCATCAATCATCATCACCGCTTCCTCCTCCATCAGCTGCTGGGACTGCCTGGCCCACGCGTGTTGCAGGAGGAAGGAGCTGAAGGCCCGGACGGTGTGGCTCGGCTGCCCAGAGAAATGTGAAGAGAAGTTCCCCAAGAACGGCATCAAAAACCAGAAGTACAACGTCTTCACCTTTGTTCCTGGGGTGAGTGGGATTTGACCCGTTGCCGATCGTGGCGTTCGTGCTCTGGTCGATGACCTTTGGTTTTAAACGAGTTGTGTGTGGTTAACTTTCATCAGCGCCACAGCAGCAGTTCATCCTTTCACTTGGAAACCGTCCCGTCTTTTCACGGATCAACGCCCACGCCAAACGGCTGTAATTAGACCTCAGACTTGCTTATTAACAGCCGCGTGGCTCCGTGATTAAGAGTTCTCAGCCTATAAAATGTCAAATGTCTTACAGAGATGCAGGATTTCTCGTCGTCCTGCTTTTCTTCTCTCCACTCTGAATTATTAAATACACACAAATTGACTTTAGCAGCGTGCATTTCTCCCTGAAGGTCAGGGCGTTCATTAACAGAAGAGGCGCTGTCCATTGATCCTCTTGTCGCTGATAATCTGTGACTAGATGCTTCCCTCTGATTATTGCAAACATTATTCACAATCTGACCTTCGACAAATCAGCTGCTGAGTTGGTGGATTCCATTCAGTCAGTTCAGCACCTTAGATTCACTAAAGTTCACTTCCTGTGTTGTTGTTCTTTCCCAACCTGCTTTTGTATGAGCTTCTCAAGCCAGTTCGGATCCATGAGCTTTCAGGTAAAGCAAGCGGAGCAGCATTAGCATTTGTTCTGGGCGCCGGAGTGCGTCGCCCGTCTTACTCTGTCGCTGCCGTCGTCATCCTTGACTCTCGCTGCTTAAAACTTCACCCGCCTCAGTTTTCTTGTCCTCTTTTCCCACCCAGGTTCTCTACCAGCAGTTCAAGTTCTTTCTCAATCTGTACTTCCTTGTAGTGGCGTGTTCCCAATTTGTGCCGTCGCTGAAAATAGGATATTTGTACACATATTGGGCTCCTCTGGTAAGTACACGTCAGCGTTTACGTTGTACTTAATTGTATCATATTCCCGATAATTCTAGAGTTTGTGATCGGTGTGAAAGTATTCTAATCTCTACTGGTCAATTGGGTTCTTTGTCAATGATCATGGTTTGATTGATCTGTCCTCTCGTTTTGTCGTTCAGGCTTTTGTGTTAACCGTTACAATAGTGCGAGAAGCGGTGGACGAAGTGCGACGCTACCGGCGCGACAAAGAGATGAACTCTCAGCTCTACAGCAAGCTCACCGTACGAGGTCAGCGGCCGGGTCGGCCCGAACGCCTCCTCGCGGCTGCGAATGTGTGCTGACGTTACGATAAAGGATAGTCCAGTGTCTAGTTCTGCCCGGGCAATTAAGAGGCAGCGCTCCACTTGAGCCGCCGTTCGTCTCCCTGTAATTGCATTGATTTTTGACTCTCGGTTTCTAACGGCCGTCCGATTCCGGAGCAACGTGTGGTGAAATCCTCCCGTGTGATATCCGTGACCGCACTCGGCGTGCTCGCGTGCTGCTCTCACGCCGTTAATGGCAGCCCGTGAGCCCAGAGGAAGGAGGCTTGTAACGGATATTGAGCCAATACTAAATGAGAGTGCCCCCCCCCCCATGTGCCATAGTTTTTACTGTATACCCCCAGACCAGAGATGAAAACAGAAGCGTGTCATGTTATCATGGCGGCGGTAATCGAGCTGTTAGAATGTGAGCGAGCAGAGCAGCGGCCAGAGGCGGGGCATGAGGAGTGGGCGTCGCTTTCAAGGCACAGAAATGAATATTTGTATATTAGTTTCTGCCTATTTAAAAAGGAACAAGGCTGCTTAAAAACAGAGTCTAAATCTTTCTGTTGTTTTCCCTTACAGGTAAAGTTCAAGTGAAGAGTTCCGACATACAAGTTGGAGACCTGATCATTGTTGAGAAGGTAACGCGTTTCCTTATGAGGACATTTATGAGGACATTTATGAGGATCCGTTTTCTGGGATGAACGTCACTGTTAAAAAAACAAAACAGTTTCTGGAATACAAAGTGTGCATTTAGAACATGTTAATATTTAATCCCTTAGTTTTGTTACAAGTTTAACTTGCTTTGCTTTCATAGGTTTTGCTTATTTCATCATTTTAGCAAATGCTTCCCACCGACTTTTCTTGATTCACATGATTTTATTTAATGCTAAAAGGTTTTTTCCACTGTCACAGTTCCATTATTGTTTGTTCGACCTTGATTAAGTGTTCTGGCAGCTACATTTGATTGGCTACTCAACAATACTGCACTAGTTTCACTTCCTCTTCCTCTTTGCAGAACCAAAGGATTCCTGCCGACATGATATTCTTGAGGACGTCAGAGAAAAATGGTGAGCAGATGAAGCTATGGTGACTTTATTCCGGTGACCCGGGACGATGTTGAAGATCGCCAATGTCCAAAACTCCTCCTGAAATGATGAAGGCTGAAAAATAGAGAAAGTGTCTTTGTTCAAAAATAATAAATCATTAAAATATCGATGCAAAGCGAGCGTAAAATAAACGAGAAAGCCCTTCATCTAGGTTTGCTGCGCTTCAACAAACGGTGTGACGATGTTGTTTGTGAGAAGGAGCCTCCTCTCCGCAGTCGCAGTCCTCTGACATCATCTGAGCAAAGGAGCAAGCGATTCACATGATTCACGCCACTTTCTTCCCGTGACTGATGATGCAAACTCCAATCAATCAATGAGCTGCGTCAGATCCCGGATCTTTTCTGACGAGGAAATGTTCTGAGGACTTCATTTCCATCAATGTTTGATGTGCCAATAATCTTGTCAGGGTGTTATTGACGTCTTTACGCCTGTAGCTCGCACACATAAACGGATACAGTCTCATATACTTTGTCTTTCACACACACACACACACGCACTCAGAGAGGTCATGTGAGGAGCTAAAGTGCCATCGCAGCAGAAAGGAAGCATGAATCATGGCCCTTGTGTTGATGTTTTCCATCATACTTAACACTCCGGGGAGAGTTTACAGCTGCCCTTTACCCTCGCTGTCAAATGATTGCTCTCATCCATCAGTCTCATGTAATATTACCTCAGATCAATACAGGTCATGACTGTTCAATGTTTATTGCACCCTGCCGTGTCCTCAACGTCCACAACTGTTGGCCCGGCACTAGTCTATTCCAGATGATTAGAGTAACGTGTGTTTCAGCACGCTCTGAGGTTTTTATAACAGTCTCTCAAAGATCAAACGCTCCTTAGAGTTTCAGTAAGAGCCATCTTAAAATGTGTTGGTGAATGTCACTGAAACCAAAAAAATGAATATAAAATCGGTAATATTCTGTTTGAAATGACCCTAAGTTAGAAAACCTTTGTCTTCCTCCTGCTACAGAGAGGTTGAATAGTTAATACACTCAGGCTGACATTGTTCTCTATGATCACCAACTTCTTAGCAGCCACTTGTGGATGTTACTGACAAACCTCAACCAATCAGTGAACTGCATTTTATTTACCTTTTAAAGCTTTTTGTCAACATTTATCATGCTCCTGTAATCTTTGGCCAAAGTTCCTTTGAATATCGTATATTTTATATTTACAGTATAATAATGGATTCAGTCAAACATGAACAAAACGGGTCGGTTGAAGGACCGGCCGTTTTCTTTTGTTGTGCGATATCTGAAATATGGGATTCTCGCGCTGTGCGTGGATTTAAGAGGCGCTTTTGGGGTCTGCTGCTTAATGCACTGATCGCTGTCTGCTAACAGGAAGTAGTGTTCATGGCGGATGTCTCTGTTGTCTTCCAGGCTCCTGTTTCATCAGAACAGATCAGCTGGATGGAGAAACGGACTGGAAGCTGAAGGTGGCCGTCGGCTGCACACAGCGGCTAGCGGCGGTCGGGGTATGGACACGATACCGTGTGGTGAATCTCTGGTAGCTGCGGCTAAGCGTTCTGCTGTCCCTCAAAGCATCGGCCATCAAGTGACGTCTCGCTGCTGGAAACTGACGATGCGCAGCGCCAATATTCTGGAGCTGCTTCTTTTTAATGAAGTTAAAGATCAAAGGTCAAATAAATAAATTGAAAATGTGTGGAGAGCACCCTCCGGGTCGGGGAGGAGATCAAGTACCTCGGGGTCTTGCTCACGAGTGAGGGGAAGATGGGGTGAGAGATCGACAGACGGGTCGGTGCGAAGTCTGCAGCAATGCTGACCCTGCACAGATCCGGTGGTCGATCTTCGTTCTCCTACCCTCACCTGTGGTCACGAGCTTTGGGTAGTGACCGAAAGAACAAGGTCGCGGGTACAAGCGGCTGAAATGAGCTTCCTCCGTGGGGTGGCTGGGCTCTCCCTTAGAGATAGGGTGAGAAGCTCAGTCATCCGGGAGGAGCTCGGAGTAGAGCCGCTGCTCCTCCGCATTGAGAGGAGCCAGATGACGTGACTTGGGCATCGATTCAGGATGCCTCCTGGACGCCTCCCTGGTGAGGTGTTCAGGGCACGTCCCACCGGGAGGAGACCACGGGGAAGACCCAGGACACGCTGGAGAGACTATCTCTCTCGGCTGGCCTGGGAACGCCTCGGGATCCCCCCGGAAGAGCTGGAAGAAGTGGCCGGGGAGAGGGAAGTCTGGGCTTCCCTGCTTAGGCTGCTGCCCCCGCGACCCGGCCCCGGATAAGCGGTTAGAAGATGGATGAATGGATGGAAAATGTGTCTTAAGTTTTAACACCGCCTGCAAGTTTGAAAGTTCAGACTAAACTCTCGTGGTATTGTTCATGTCTTTTATGTTCAGCGGACACGTTTATATCTCTGAATGTGTCGAGACTCCCTCTGGATCTCTGGAATTTTAAGCCATTGTCCACACGTAGCCGGGAATCTCCAAAATCAAACGTCTTTTTCTACGTCTGCGTCTGGATACCTGTAAACGGAGTTTTAAGTTTTCGAAACATCACTGCCTGCGACAAAAACTGCTGTGTCATGTGTTTACATTCGGAAACGGCTCGCATGCCTTCAAAACGGATCGCTTATTGTTTACTTGTTGACTTTATACGTTTCGGAGAAATTCTGCCCCCTTGTCGTTCCACACGGACGAGCCTGGCGCCATTCATGTTTGGTGAAAGTGACGACGAGAGACGGAACGTTCTGATTGGATGGGATTTGGGGAACTACGCCGCTGATTGGTTTGGCAGGCTTATGAGTGTGTTTATCTATGCAGTTACGTGTGGATTGAAATGTTTTTTTTGAAGCGCAGGCCTTTTAAAAGCCCGTCTACGTGTGTACGTGGCCTGAATCTCCTATAAAATCCTGCTTTCCATTGAGGCTTCAGTAAAACAGCCTTCACACTCGGACAATGCAGCCTGACTGCGATCTGACTGGCTGTTTCAGAGGCTGCCTGCCTGAGTAATGCAATATTTACAATCAATTGTATTTGCTTGGGAGTGGGACAAAGACGACTGCGGTGGGACCTTCAGCTGTCCCACTGCCACTTGGGACGCCTGAAGGAACGGATGATTTCTCCTTTGGTTCTGTTCTGTTTATTCCATGTCCAGTCATTCACCAGACTTCTTTAAATGCGAGATGATAAACGGCAGCTTCAAGTTTTAGAAGATGAGTAATAGTAAAGAAAAATAGAATGCATTGCACTTATTTAGTTCACAAAGAAATGTATTTAATATTCATCAGACTGTTTATAAATGGTTGTCACTTTAAAAGAATTTGCCTCTTGCAGAAATTAAAGTGTACAAGAAGTTCCAAAGATGGCGCTCTAGAAACCAGATCCTCCATGTAAGAAAAAAAAAAGAAACTACAGCTTTATAAAACAACCAAATCCTGCTTTGTCTCCCTGTCTCAGGACCTTTTCTCCATCAGCGCATACGTCTTCGCCCAGAAGCCTCAGCTGGATATCCACAGTTTTGAGGGGAACTTCACCAGGGTACGGCAGCTCGTTGACGCGTTCCTACGCTTTAAAACAAACCTTACACACATGCAGGCTGGACCGACAGAGAAGATGTGTCCACATCAATGCGAGCTTGTGTGTGTCCATCTGGGCCCATTGTCGTCTCTAGCAGGAATAGCTCTTACATCACGGGCAGGTTTTCACAGCTCCGTCCATCCAGCGCTGCTTGTTGCTCAGTGATTTTTTTTTATTAATAGCAGATTAGCGCAGCCCCCACAGAGAGGAGGGCCGGAGTACAAAGGGAGGCTTTGTGGTCTGTCTGCACTCTTGGCCACACACCAGGCTTAGTGAGCGAGTACTTCCTCCGCTTATTCATCCTCTGCGGCCTTCCTTTGCTTTTAGTCTTCAGCAGGATGGGAAGAAAAAAAAAAGAGTTCCCACAGACCCGCAGCAAATGAACTCACCTATTTATGAGCCCCCCCCCCCCCCCCCCCCCCCCAGACGGATATGGTTGCTTCATTTATTGAGACCCTCTGCCGTTATGGACACCACAGTTAACCAATGTCAGAGCGGTCGAGCATGCTGCAACCTGCCATTTATTTTTCATGCACTCTTTCCCTTGTTTTGAGTGGATTGACAGGATGTGGCTGCTTCGGTATCATAATTATCATATTGAGCAATTCGAGCTGAAACTGGAGCTCTCCGGACTCGAGCCCTTTTCAGACGTTTTCCTTGATTTAAGAGACGAGGGGGTAACCTGGGAGGGACGGGTGAAACGGGAGGCTCTCCAGGGGCTTATTTATCGCCGAAATCTCATCTATATGCACTCTCTGAACTGATTTTTAAAAGGAGGCTCTATCGCCAGGCCAAACCTTGTAACAGTATTGCGAGAGGCTGCACAGCCGGGTCTGGAGCTTTTGTAAATGAATGGTGCAGCAGAGCCCAGGTATTTAGGTGGCGATGCTCTGTCTAGCTGAAAACTACCGCCAAACTACCGACCACGATCACAGACATCACAAAAGTCAACTTGACTTAGAAAGTTTCATAAATAACAGGAGCTGAGCAGAAATGTTTCCTTTTAATTATCAAAACGCTGGATTTAAGTTGGAATTGCTTTCAGCTTTGATTTCCTTTCATTTTGAGGGAGAATTTCCTCTAAGTGATCTGAATTTTGTGTGTGTGTGTGTGTGTGTGTGTGTGTGCCTGCTTGTATATGTCTGAAAGCAAAATTCCTGGCTTCATGGTCTGGTGTTTTCTTATTTGCCCAGAACACTAATTAAAGTTGGTTAACTGCTGGGATAAATTCCCAGCATTGAGGAGAGTCTCTCGCCCTGATCGATCTCCTCTGCCTCTCGGGGGAGTTTCGTTTCTGTTCTGTAGCAAAGTCTAGACGGGCGTTGCAGCATCTTCACAGCGAGCAGTGCATCTTTGCAGCAAACATCTGTACGAGCAATGAAACGAGTGCATGAAGCATTCGATAAGGAGATGATCTAGTATGTTTCAGGCTATGATATATTTAGGTGGAGTGTAACGTTGCGTGGGCACGCTGCTCACGGCAGCGCGGGGAACCAGCATGGCTGCCTGATTCACTGCTTGACCCGTAACATGGTGTGAAGCATGTTCGTCCTTTTCATTTGTCTTGCAGGAGGACACGGAGCCACAAATTCACGAGAGTCTGAGTATTGAAAACACGCTTTGGGCCAGCACAGTTGTTGCATCTGGTAAGTTGTTTAAATTATATCTCAAATGTAAAGGTTGAAGACTTCAGGTACTTCGGGTCAACAGTGCAGAGTGATGGAGAGAATGTGGAAAGGAGGTGAAGAATCGTGTGCAGGCAGGCTGGAACGGGGGGAGGAAAGTATCAGGTGTGCTCTGTGACAGGAGAGAGTCAGAGAGGACGAAGGGACAGGTCTACAAGACAGTGGTGAGGACAGCCATGATGGACGGCTTAGAGACAGTGGTGAGGACAGCCATGATGGACGGCTTAGAGGCAGTGGTGAGGACAGCCATGATGGACGGCTTAGAGACAGTGTCTCTGAGGAAAAGACAGGAGGCGGAGCTAGAAGTGGAGGAGATGAAGATGCTGAGGTTCTCCTTGGGAGTGACCAGGTTGGACAGGATTAGAAATGAGACAATAAGAGGGACAGTGAAGGTTAGACGTTTTGGAGACAAGGTCAGAGAGACCAGACTTCGATGGTTTGGACATGTCCAGAGGAGAGACGGGGACTATATCGGTAGAAGGATGCTGAGGATGGAGCTGCCAGGGAACAGGGCTAGAGGACGACCCAGGAGAAGAGACATGGACGTAGTGAGGGAGGACATGAGAGTGGCTGGTGTTGGGGAGGACGATGCAAAGGACAGGGTGAAGTGGAGATGGTTGCTGTGGCGACCCCTCAGGGGACAAGAAGAAAGTACAGTAGTAGTAATTAATATTTTAACTCGAGATCGAAAGTATTTCCGTACACCAATTGTATTCTATTATATTCCATTAAAACATTTCAATATATAAGATATTAAAATAAACCAGACGAGGGTCCCCGTATGAAAACCTCTCCACCGACCACAGAGCCACATTTATCGATGTTGGAATAGAAGCGATCAAAAAGTTTGTTGTGCATCATTATTTTTTTTCTCATTTTTTCTTTATAAACGAAAATTATATATAAATAAAAAGTTTATAAAATGTTGATTTCCATTCCAATGTTTCTAAGTCGACGGCAGCATAGCATTATCAGATCGCTTCATTTATCCAACAGCAGCACATCCGTTCAGTTTAGGGGCTGGAATCAGAAAATGTTCCATCGACACGATTGCTTTAAAAAAAAAAAGAAAGATTTGCACGATCGATGCTCTCAAAACATTTCCCAATTCATTTCCGTTTGAGTAATTCATGAATGTCCTGATCGCTGTGGCTCTGTTCATGGCGCTAAGCCCTTCAGTTGTTTGAAGAGCTCTGAGAATCCCCACGGCGGAGTTACCCCCCCCCCCCGTGTTAAACGATTCCCCACAAAAACGGTTGTGTCGGTTGAGTGTTCCTGACGCTTGCAGAGATGGCCACACCATTGATTTGTGGCGTTGCTCTCCCCTCCGGCCTGACCTTGACCAGAAGAAAGAAGAACAAACACACACACACACACACACACACACAGCCAGACTTAAACCTCTTACATCATCTCTGCTTGGGAATGTCATTGTACACCACAACCCCCCCCCCCCTCCCCCCCTTGACAGACACGTCTTGGGCTCTAGTGTGGTATTTTGGGCTCTTGAACTGGCCCAGGTCACCATGTATTCACTTTTTTGTAGGCCCCGGCCCAGCTGTGAGTGGAGAATTAGCTGTTCGCATATTCAGATTGAAGCCACAAAGCGATTCATCACCTCGTTCAGTATTTTCTGGAGTTAGAAATCCGCCAGAGCAATTCCTCGCCTTCCTCCTCGGGTCCTGCAACACGGCGCTCTGCTCTCCGGCTGCGCTTCAGCTGTCCTGCCTCGTTCCCTGCTCACTTTTAACTTCATTTTTATATATTTCAGCGGCTTATTGTGGCCCTTGCTCCTCCGTTAGGCTCATTTAATATTAATGAGTAATTAATCCTTTGTTATAAGGCCGCTGTAATGAATTGGCAGCGTATTGATCAGGTTTTATGAGCTTCCATAGGGCAGCTGAGTCTGAGCGTATTAAACGCCTGTCTGTTGGCTTGAGACAAACCTTATTGTGTTTCCTCTCATGCACTTTGTCTTATTTGACCAAGGTGTGTGTGTGTGTGTGTGTGTGTGTGTGTGTGAGAGAGATGTTGGGGGTGCACTTAACGAGCAGCATTACTTTCCTTTTGTCTCTCTCTGGCAGGCACGGTGATCGGGGCGGTGATCTACACTGGCAAAGAGACCAGAAGCGTAATGAACACGTCTTTCGCCAAGAACAAGGTGACTGCTTTAGGGTTTGCAGTTCTGTTGGTACGAGTATCTGTTTTAAATGCTTTAAATGGAAGTTTTGGTTGTTTTTTTTCTAAGAGCATATTTTTGTGCTGTATGTTGCTGTGCTATGATTTATTATTATTTAGTAATCTAACGTTCACGGTCTGATGTATAAAATGTCAGTACTATATGTATTTTTTTATTTTTTTTAATCAACGGATTTTTCATGGCAGATCGTTAAAACACACTTTCTTCTTTTCCACATGTGCAGAGATATATTTTCTCTCACATGAACAATAAACTGAAATCATGTTGCTTTCTACAAATGTTTTCTGAAATGCCTCAGCTATTCGGAGCCCCCCCCCCCCCCGGCCCTCTAATCACTAATCAATCACTGTGGGGAGGTGATTTTTTATTTTTTTTTACCTTGACTTTCTAGAAAAAAGCTGGACCTGTTAATGCAAAAGGTCAGGACCAGTCGCTAATTAGCAAAAAAAGGGGCAATGAGCTAACGAAGGAGGGGAATGACATCATCATCTGACGGAATCCCTGTCCAGCATTTGGACTGAGGAGATGAATGAAAATGGGATTTTCCTTGGGTGTGCAGCACGTGCCTCAGCTTTACAGAGGTAACGTCCTCCTGCGGCGGCACGGTTCAGACGCCAGTCTTGTTTCAGGAACCACCGATATGATGTCAGAAGTGCCAATATGGAGGTGGGAGATTGACAGGAGGTCACGTGAAGAGTCACTCGTTGCCTCAGGGCTGTCAGACCGACCCCCCCGTCGGGGTAAAGAGGCAGAACAACGCGGCTTGACAAGAGGCTGCTTTTCAATAGAGGGGCGCATGTTCCAGTCCGAGTGCTCGCTTGTCTCTCAAACGCCGTCTGAGTCAGAGAACTTCAAGTTGTTAAGAACTTCTCAGCAATCAATATCGGTTCATTCCCTTCGTCTGGAACGCTGAGCAACCTCCTGATATTCCACGGCTTGAACTCGCCGAACATTCATTTCCCGACGGCGGTCCTTCATCCGGGTCCAGGCTCACGCTAGAAGACGAGCCGCGCGGGCGGGTCGAATCAGCGCGTTCACTTTTAATGGATGGAGGAAAATATGCTGCTTTTTTATTCATTGATAGGATCTTTTGAGGTAATTGAGCCCCCCCCCCCCTTTGACTAAATGAATAATGACTTCATCCGATCCCCAGCAAGGCTTGGGACATTCCGACCAGCCATTGTTCAAGCTGAAGGGGATCCTTCGCTTCTCAGGCATGCTCTGTGCTCTGTGTCTTAATTTTTCTTCATTTTAATCCACCCAAACCTCCTATTTTTCTCAGTAGCTCAACCATGAACCATATAGTGGGTGGGTGGGTGGGGAGACACCCACCCACCCACCCACTCCCCTTACCCTTCCCTTCTGCACACTCCACTACTGGAAGTTTAACAGCAACTGATAAATCAGTCACACTGGCCTCCCAGTCCTCAGGGGAATAAGCGTGGTGGGGGTTTAGGCAGCGGAGGAATTTTGCTTCCCCCCCCCCCTCCTCCCATCCTCTCCTTTTCAGGGCAGTTTCTTTTATTTGAGGTCGGAGCGATGTTATGTTCTGCTGTTTTTGTAAGCGTGGTGCGTCAGAAGAAAGCCTTCTGTGTGCGAGGCTTTGCTGCGAGCGCTGCCAGGAGGGGGACGGCCATTTCTTTATTTGACGTCTTTTTCCCACATGCTCGATTGGCTGGGAGATGCACTCGAAAAATAAAAGGCAACTCTGCCCCTCTTTTTTTTTTTGTCCTGTTTTTCCTAGGGAGCCATCTCAATCTGGGAACTCTATTTTTGAAGCCTTTTGACCTTCCGCCGCTTTCAAGGACAAATACTTCAGCATGTCAATAAGGCAGCTTGTTGTTTACCACAAACAAGGGCCACCAATAAACGTATTTATGTTCCGCTGGCAGTTTGCATGGTAAAAGCCCGCAGCCAAGAATTTCTTTCATTGGTTTTGGTTTTTTTTCTCCCTGTGGAACATATTGGCAGGCTTTTGGCACAGATGGGGGGGGGGGGGGGGGGTTATACTGAAAGTTTACGAAATGTACGATTTCCATTGAACGAAAAACAAAGATCTCCTCAAATCACTGAGCACAGAACGGACAGGAACGATAGAACCGTTCTGGTAATGTCTGCTGTGTCGACCTGCTTTCCCTGCAGGTTGGCTTATTGGACCTGGAGCTGAACCGTCTAACCAAGGCCCTGTTCCTGGCCCAGGTGGTTCTGTCCGTTGTCATGGTAGCGCTGCAGGGATTCGTCAGCCCCTGGCTTCGCAACCTTTTCCGATTTATTGTGCTTTTCTCTTACATCATCCCCATCAGGTACTTTGTTCTTTCTTCACATTAACGGAGTCGACGTTTTTGCTCCTGCTGTTAACGTTCTTCTTCCTGTTGTCGATCGCTTTGCTTTTGTGTAGTTTACGTGTGAACCTGGACATGGGGAAGACGGTCTATGGCTGGATGATCACGAAAGACGAGCACATCCCAGGCACCGTTGTGAGAACCAGTACCATTCCAGAAGAACTGGGCCGGCTAGTTTATCTGCTGACAGACAAGACTGGTAGGTTTCCTAAGGGACTGACGGAGTTTCACCTTTACAGGATTTAAATTAAAGCTAGTCGAGATGGTAAATGCTCTATGTAGCAGCATGATGGTGGAATCATCTCGTCATTAAATATCAGGTTGACCGCATGACCATACGGTCAACCTGATATTTCCAGACAGCGTATTTGTCAGTCAAAGAAACTCATTCTTGACTAGTTTTGGATGGATGAAGATGCATGAATCAGCCAATCAGCAGTACGGTATGTGTAGATGACCTATTTGTACTTGATGTACAATGACTAAGATTCACTACTTGGAACAGTGGAAGCAATATTTCACAGTTTGCCCAACAAGTAAATAAGTTATTTCTAACGTGCGAAATGTCCTGCTTAGTTTATCTGAAAGGGAAAAGGCCGAGGTTCACTGTAAAAACACCAACAAGGACCGGCAGAGTAGTAACGGGTGTAATCATGGCAGGTGTGCGGCACAAAATGCATCCGTCATCGTCTTTCATCCTGGGGGGGCAGCAGTCGGCGGGTGGCTAATGCTCTCTGGGGGCTCTCTGGGGGCTCTCTGGGGGGCTCGGCATAGAAAGCAGCTGAGAAAGTCTCACAAGGTGTTCTCCTGAACTGTAGGCACTCTGACGCAGAATGAAATGGTCTTCAAGCGGCTGCATCTGGGGACTGTGTCCTACGGCATGGACACTATGGACGAGATACAGAGCCACATCTTTCAGTCGTACGCACAGGTAAGATCTGCCCCGCCTCTTACTTTAGTTTAATGCTTCACAGGTGTGTCACCAGCAACGACAACGAAGCAAGGGCAGTTCAAATGTAAAGTGATGGGTCCAATGAAAGCGAGTGGTAAGGATGGCAGTGAGAAGAAAAGACGCGTGATGATGATGATGATGATGATGATGATGGAGTTATCGATAAACGTGACCGTGGTTACCGTACGTGATTTGTTGCGCCAGTACGAGCGGAGTCCGTCGACGACATGTACAATCCTCTAACAGAAGGACGCTTCAAGAACACAAAGCCTTCCAAAGGCAGAACTAGTTTATGTTTAGGGTACGTGTAAAGTACATGTAAAGGTACGATTACTGTATAAAGTGTGTACGTACTGTCCAGCTCTCTCTCGCTCACCCTCCCTCTGCACGCTGTCGTCTGTCTCGAAGGTGTGTTTAGACAGCATTCATTACTTTGCATACAATTATTTCAGTTATGTTATAAGGGAAAAATATATTTGAGATACGAGCAAATTGATTTACGAGCTCGGTCCAGGAATGATTTCTAGTCGTAGGTCCCGGCCTCATACCTGGACTGGATTCCGTCCGAGGACGAGGATGAGAGCGTGAGCCTCGTCCTGAGACCGGATTCCGTCTGCGGATACTTGTCCCTTTCCTCGAGGATTAATGGATTAACCTTCGTTTAGCTTTTAGAATAAACTTTGGAACTATTCTGCTAAAGTCTATAAAGGTAGTTTTAATAACAATAAGAGATGTACTTAAAAATCAGAGAGAATATTCTGGGGGGGGAATATAATGTTTAAATTACTGCAGCCAGTAAAAGCAGCCTGTCCATAAATGCATCGTATCTCAGTGAAACTCGTCCTTCGTTGTGCTGAGAAGCGTAGGCGGGGATGATCCAAGAACAAATTTGAAGCATATTTCCCTCTGCCCTGCTCAATCCCGCCTCTCCTTGTACATCATTTTATTATATTTAGGTAAACACAAGTTTTCCAGGACTGACGGCTGTATTGTTCATTCATCCCGGGGTGTCCCTTGGTGACTCTCCTGGAAGCAAGTGCTTTCCTCCCTGGGTGGCTCAAGTCTTGCTTCATTCTGGACAGAATGATATTGTTCGTTCTCAGCCGGCTCCAAACATCTGGAGGAATCAGAAAACATCTGCCTCACACCCTTACACTGAATGCGTAATTGTTATTGTCATTTTATATAAAAGCAGCGACTAACTTCTCATGGTCTTCTCAAATGCACAGAGATAATAATGAGACGTGTCGATTAGTGTCAATTGTTAAATACGTAAATGTTTTTGAGAGAAAAGCAGGAGTGACTCCGGAACTTAGTATTTGGACTAAAGGTAATGTTTGTACTTTTTTGTTAGTGTTTGACATTTTTCTCTTTGAAATATTAGGAATGCGTATTTGATCAAGTTTCTGTTAATCCGCTGTGTATTCTTCAACTTGAAGGTGAGATTAACTCTTTCAGTGCCAGCCATTTTCAGAACAGCTATATGCCGAGTGACCCAGGTGTCGCACATTTTTCCCGATTTTCCAAGCCCCACAGAATATTATTTACTATGACTACGCAAATGTCGAACCAAATGAAAGATTAAAGTCTCTTCTTTCTTCAGAAAATAGAAAGTGTGTTCCTACAATTTTCCGTTCCGGAGTTATTGGCTCTTTTCAACGTGAGGGTTTAGATGTGAATGGCACTCAAAGGGTTAAGACATTTGAATCATTTATCCTCTTTCTAGGATACTTTAAGGTTTGTGACGGTAACAGTACAACCAAAAGGCCATTTGTTTATATATTTATATTACATTTGCATATTCATCTTCCACTAATGTCTGTAAACCTCCACACGTCTGTTTCTAAAGCTCTGCTGTGCTTTCTGCAACATGTTTCATTTGCATTCGTCTCTCACTCGTCTCGCTGTCATTCTTGATCAAGGTTGCTCGCCTACCGTCCTCCTGACTCCGCCTCCTTTTTCCTGCCTGCCACGGACGAAAGTTAATAAGGAGATAACATGGAATGCGTCGGTCGAGTACCGGTAGGCTGTCAAACGCGGCAGCTCCCTGATTGTTAATGTCAGAAGACGTAAAAGATGTCGCTCGGCGTGAGGGCGGTATCCGAGGGAACCGGTCCAGTGCAGGTTGAGACCGGTTCCCTCAATTGTGAATTGACTGAAAAGTGACTATTGACATTGATAACATACTAAAACTCTCACCCTATAAGAAGAACACTCAAGTGACTCGTGGCGTGTGGTCGGTCTTCCCTCGGATTACGTTTTCAGGAGCGTTTGGTTGCCTCGCATGTGCGATTGATCTAAAGGTGCAGCCTCTGTCTGTCCTTTTTATTTATCCTAACATCAGGTGACCTCGCAGACCTCCAGTGGCTCCACCCCTTTGAGGAAGACGCAGATATCGGGGCCGAAAGTCCGCAAAAGTGTCAGCAGTCGCATCCATGAGGCTGTAAAGGCCATCGCCCTCTGCCACAATGTCACGCCCGTCTACGAGCCGCACGCCAGCGTGAACGGAGAGACGGAGTCTGCCGAGGCCGACCAGGACTTCGGTGATGACAACCGCACCTACCAGGCCTCCAGCCCCGATGAGGTGAGAGACCCGGCGTTTGGCTCTACGCTCCACCAAAGCTGCGTTTGGGGTTACAGATTACAGTTACTGTAATGTGTGTTTCAAGTCAGAACCACATCGATTTACATTTTCTTTATCTGGTTGGATCTTATCTAAAAAAAAAAATAGAAAGGTGGACGGAACCTACTCGGGTCGACTCCGCCTTCGTTCGCGTGTGTTACGTTCGCCTCGGCTCGACTCCTGTGTTCGACTTCCGAGGCAATTTAAACTCCAATACAGCACGAAGGCACGAATCATGGCAGCACAAGAACAGGCCCTAAACACAAGATCAATAGAGGCCGGGGTCGACCACTCCAGACAGGAGCCCCAGCAGGCCCTGAGACGGTGCAGCACATCACAGCAGGGTTAGGGTTAGACGGACAAACTGGTGACGGCCAACCAGCCTGACGTGGTGGTGGTGGTGGTGGTGGTGGTGGTGGTGGTGGTGGTGGTGGTGGTGGTGGTGGTGGTGGTGGTGGTGGTGGTGGTGGTGGATGTAGCGATCCCGAGCGACAGCAGCAGCATCAGGAAGAAGGAACACGAAAAGCTGGAGAAATAGCAAGGAGGAAATGTGGGGAGTGAAGGCAACAGTGGAGCCAGTAGTGATCGGGACACTAGGGGCAGTGACCCCCAAGCTGGGTGCATGGCTATGGTAGTGATCGGGACACTAGGGGCAGTAGCCCCCAAGCTGGGTGCATGGCTCTCCAGTAGTGATCGGGGCAGTGACCCCCAAGCTGGGTGCATGGCTCCAGCAGAAACCAGGAACGTCTGACATTTGTCCGTCCAGAAGAACGCAGTCCTAGGGACAGCTAAGAGCCTGCGCAGAACCCTCAAGCTCCCAGGCCTCTGGACCCGAGCTTGAATGAGACACCGTACCGCCCGGGGGGGGGGACACACACGATGATTATATATATCCGTCCTCACGCGTTCTTTTCTCTTTCCCCTCTCTATTGTCTTGCACTGCCTGAATGTGGTCAATACTTAATTTTCTCTTTGAGCCCATGAGCAGTGGAGGTCTGCTGTCCCATCATCCCCCCTCCTATATTCTTTGTTCTCTCTGTCCTTTCATGTCCCTGCTGTGTCTCTCTGACCCTCTGTACTCATCTCGACGCTTATTAACTGCAACGTCAGAACTCCTTGAACACAGTCAGTGTTTGATTGGCCATGGCCCGGACATCGTGAGCAGCCTTCAATGGGATTTCTCAGGCCGTCTCATTGTGTGTGAGGTGTGTGCATCATAGTGAAGGAAGACATGGAAACATTACAGGTCACCTGTTTCTGTAGCTTCCAGGAGTGACGAAACACAACTCGATAAAATAAACCCCGAGTGGAAGGAATTACATATTTCAGGATGTAACTTCACTCTAGAGTCTACAACTTTACAAAGATCTCCAGACGTGCTGCCATCTCAGTTATGATTGAAGTCATCACTCTTTATTTCCTTTAGACCCTTTATACCAAGATCAAGAATGTTGAAAGATGTAATATGCCTGATGCGTTTTATTTTTTGACAGATAAGATAATATCAATATTTTTGATCAAAGATCCTCCAGCTGACGTATTTCATTTGGACAATTACATTTGAACGAAAATGATCTATAAATGTAACCAGATCCTGTTATTGTTTTAAACTAAAACCTAAACCGTATTAAAAGGGTCTAATAACAAAGGAAGCTTTAGTTTCACTACAGCTGATAAAGGAGATGAAGGCTATATTCCCATTTGCGTGTGTGTGTGCATGGGTTGTGTTGTACTCATGTATATTAGTATTATATTTGTACACATACACACAAACATAATAAATCACAGATGCGTGTTAAGTAAATATAGGCAGGCCCTTTTACGGCGCTCAAAGGGGGCGCGGCAGAAACGATGGGGTATAAACAGGAAGTTCCAATTTGTAGGTCAGAGTATAATAACAACCTTTGAGGGAGCAAATTGAAAACGAGCCCATTGAGAATTGAGTCGTGTGCAGCTGAAGGCTCACTCGGGGATGCAGCTCCTGCGGAAGAGGAACAGAAAAGCCCTCATCCGGAGCGGAATGAGGAGCCGCGACTCGTCTCCCTCTACTGAGAGGAACGTTTCTATTTGGTCAGCAGTGATCACCCTAAAATGAAAAATAAGATTACCTTTGTGGATGTTATTCATGAATACATTTATGACGGAAATAAGATATACTTCAGGGGGTGCTCGGTGAACCTGCCGAGGCTGCAAAAATGACCCTGGAGCCAAATCCTCCTCAGAATCTGATCGCCTCTTCCCCAAACCGAGGGACTTCCTCTGCATCCTTTAAGAAACGTTTAAGTTATTCTCAGAACAATAGCAAACATGCACAATTCTTTTGTTACCTCATTGGAGGAGCAGAACGTTCTCTTTCTGCGGGTCAAATAGTGTGTTTGGTGCGATGTCTTCTCCACCTCCGAGTCCAACAGAAGGCTCCGTTTCCCTCCGGTGTTCTCAGGTGGCGCTGGTGCAGTGGACCGAGAGCATCGGCCTGACCCTGGTGGATAGAGACCTGACCTCGCTGCAGCTGAAGGCTCCGTCTGGACAGATTCTGTCCTTCCACATCCTGCAGATCTTCCCCTTCACCTCCGAGAGCAAAAGGATGGGCATCATTGTCCGGGTGTGTGACGTGGGTAGAACAGGATGTGTGGCTGCTGCTTCCTTTCGGGCCTTTTAGGCCATGAATCATGTCTTTTGTTGCTGATTGGTGTGTGAAAGTATTTAATTCTGCTCGTTTTAAACGTTATGGTCATTTGTTCAAGAAATGCAATTTGTGATTTTCATTTAGGAGGAGTCAACAGGCGACATCGCGTTCTACATGAAAGGTGCCGACATTGCCATGGCGAGCATCGTCCAGTATAATGACTGGTTGGAGGAGGAGGTAAAGGCGCCGCTGCGTGGGACCATCAGCCGCTGTGGAGGACGGACCCCCGTCTTTATCGGGAAGCGCTCATGAGCTTATGGTCATAATTGCATTGGCGTTATTGAGTCGCTGGCTACTGCGGGCGGTGTTTGATTTAATGAGTGACCTACAAAACGTCCACGCGCTTGCAGCACGTCGTATTCCTGAACGGTGGCGCTGATGATGTCCCGTTGGGTGTAGCATCCTGCTGTCGAGTCGGCCGGCGCCGTGGCTGCTCGGCCCGTCAATAACCAATCAGCCCCCCATTGGCGTTTCATATCAAATATAAAGCGCCCTTTGTTTTACCGCGTCCTCCGGATTACGCCAGAGGCCGTGTCCGGGTTCAATATTCATATATCGATGCCGAGCGTTGCTGACGAGCATCCGTCCCTGTGTCAGTGTGGGAACATGGCCAGAGAAGGCCTGAGGACGCTGGTGGTGGCCAAGAAGTCGCTGTCCGAGGAGCAGTACCAGGACTTTGAGGTGGGGGGCGTACGCCGTTGTGTTTTTATCTCGATGCCCGTACAGTCCAGACTTCTATTCTTATCGAAGCGAAACCTTCCCTCTCGTCCCCCTCCACGTGCAGAGCCGCTACACCCAAGCCAAGCTAAGCATCCACGACCGGACGCTGAAGGTATCGGCGGCGGTGGAGAGCCTGGAGAGGGAAATGGAGCTTCTGTGTCTGACCGGTGTGGAGGACCAGCTCCAGGCTGATGTCAGGCCTACGCTGGAGCTGCTGAGGAACGCTGGCATCAAGGTAAGCGATGGGTTAAAACCCTCAGAGCAGTTGCTGCTGCTAAAGCAAAATGCCTAGCGATGGCTCCGGGTTGGGCTCGGACACAGAGGTCCGTGGGGCTTCATGCGTGTTTCCTTTCTTCCTGCTCAGATCTGGATGCTGACGGGCGACAAGCTTGAAACGGCCACGTGCATCGCCAAAAGCTCCCATTTGGTCTCCAGGACTCAGGACGTCCACATCTTCAGACCGGTGACCCTGAAGCCGCGTGCCTGCTGAACTGACGACGAGCCGACGCGTTGCTATCCTGACCGCATCGTCTCGTGTGGCTCTTGAGCAGGTCTCCAGCAGGGGGGAGGCCCATCTGGAGCTGAACGCCTTCAGGAGGAAGCATGACTGTGCTCTGGTCGTCTCCGGAGACTCCTTAGAGGTACGGCAGCACGGAGCCGCACGCAGGGGACGCCTCAGACGATTCTGAGGACGCAGCCAAACCGGCAATTTGAAGAATCAAAAAGCGCTTCTCAGCCAAAATGGAATGTTTAAACCAAGACCTTCAGGATTTGGAGAGGAAAGCAAATCACTAAAACACATCCACTAATGTAACTGTATCTGCACCCCCCCCCCCCCGGCTCCCTTTGCAGGTGTGCCTGCGGTATTATGAGCACGAGTTCGTGGAGCTGGCGTGTCAGTGTCCGGCTGTGGTCTGCTGTCGCTGCTCCCCGACGCAGAAGGCTCAGATCGTCACGCTCCTCCAGCAGCACACGGCTAACAGGACCTGCGCCATAGGCGAGTGTTGAGCGCTAACGTGCAGCTCAGACAGGCTGTTTGGGGAACCAGTTTATCCGAACACTTAAAAGAATGGATGCAGGTCTGGGACAAATGCCTGCATTTCTCCTGATGCCCACAAGATGGCAGCGAGCGCACACGAGCGGGGAAAAGTCTGCAACTTTTATAAACTCAAGGTCGTGTAAATCTGCGCTCTCTTTTCTTTTTGTTTCAGGTGATGGAGGGAACGATGTCAGTATGATCCAGGCTGCAGACTGCGGCATTGGCATTGAAGGAAAGGTAAAAGAAGAGCTTCAGTGTTACTGGTTTAGAGCCTGAATCCCATCAGACACGCCCCGAACCCTTGAGCAGACATGTTGGAAGTCAAATGAGTGATTAACAGTTATCTTGGGATGACCGTGGTGGCGGTGGCCACGCCTCCTTCCAAGGCAAACCGATTTCTATCTGTATTTATTTTCCAACTTTGACGTCTGTCTCGGGGTCTTAGGAGCAGGTTTGACTTTAGAGGCGGTGCATTTACCCCCCCCCCCCCGTCTCCGTGCCGCTGCGTCAACAGGAAGGGAAGCAGGCGTCTCTGGCCGCCGACTTCTCCATCACTCAGTTCAAGCACATTGGCCGCCTGTTCATGGTCCATGGCAGGAACAGCTACAAGCGCTCCGCGGCGCTGGGTCAGTTCGTCATGCACCGGGGCATGATCATCTCCGCCATGCAGGTACGGCCGGACGCCCAAGTCTCTGGGAGGCATGGCCTCGCTTCAGACTGCCCCCCGCGCCCCGGCGGTCGGCCTCGCTTTTAATCTCTGCGTAAGCGTCCGACTTTCACACCTAATGGCGTGTCTTCTGTCCTCAGGCCGTCTTCTCTTCCGCGTTTTACTTTGCCTCCATACCCCTGTACCAGGGCTTCCTCATGGTGGGGTATGTATCCTTTTTAAAAGGCCCACGAACGCCTCTGTCGGGAATTGATCTGCTGAAAAGCCGAGCAGTCGTCCTCCTGGTGTTCAGATACACCGACTGTCCCTCGCTTTCGTAATTAGGAGGACGCTCTCGTCCTGAAACGGGGCTGTCTCTGCTCTCCTGTGCAGGTACGCCACCATCTACACCATGTTCCCCGTGTTCTCCCTGGTCCTGGACCAGGATGTGAAGCCAGAGATGGCTCTCCTCTACCCGGAGCTTTATAAAGACCTCACAAAGGTGCCACACGTGTGTTCCCGTAGAACCTTTAGCAGGACAGCAGGACGTCCCGTGTGAAAAGGCTTAAACGCTGCCCCTTCTTCCTCCGTCAGGGTCGTTCTTTATCCTTCAAGACGTTCCTCATCTGGGTTTTGATCAGTGTGTATCAAGGTGAGGCTCCACCCACTCGATACGACAGTTTGGCAGGTTGGGAGCGTTAGCATAAACTCTATTTGTTATTCCCACCCCCTGAAACATGGCCGCTACGGAGAACGAACCGTCGACGCGGCTCTTCTTCTATGGTTTCTTGAATACCGGAGCCTCTGGGACCCCCCCCGGCTCTCAGACAGTCGCTTTCTCAGTATCTTGGGTTTCCAGCTGCCATCTGCTTTTACATGCAGGCTTTTGTGTGTCCAGTAAATTGATATTTCTGTAATCGCTAAGCCATGCAGCGTGCGGGAAGGATCCGTGTTCTTGCTGGAGCGTGACTTCCTGACAGCTCGGGGGGGCTTTTAATTAAGAGGCAATAGCAGGTATGTGGGGGGGGGGGCGGAAATATTAGGCTCTAATGCAGCTTAATTTATTACAGTGTTTGACTGGCTGGAATGTGCTGTGTGTGTGTGTGTGTGTGTGTGTGTGTGTGCAGCCTGTGTGTGTGTGCAGGCTGTGTCTGTGTCTGTGTGTGTGTGTGTGTGTGCAGCCTGTGTGTGTGTGTGTGTGTGTGTGTGTGTGTGTGTGTGTGCAGGCTCTGTGTGTGTGTGTGTGTATGCGGTCTGTGTGTGTGTGTGTGTGTGTGTGTGTGTGTGTGTGTGTGTGTGTGTGCAGCCTGTGTGTGTGTGCAGGCTCTGTGTGTGTGTGTGTGCAGGCGGGCTGTGTCTGTGTCTGTGTGTGTGTGTGTGTGTGGGCTGTGTGTGTGTGTGTGTGTCTGTGTGTGTGTGTGTGTGTGTGTGTGTGCAGCCTGTGTGTGTGTGCAGGCTCTGTGTGTGTGTGTGTGTGTGTGTGCAGGCTGTGTGACTGTTGGGCCCAATCAGGGCCCGGTTAGAGTAAACGAAGGCCCGTCTAGATGTCGGCGAGGACAGAGGAGGACGTCTGGACGCGTTACCGGAGACGGACGTCTCCTAAACTTGTTACGTCTTTCTCCTGCTGTGTCCTCAGGATAGATTAGCTTGTTTAAATCCAGACTTTCTCCGACGTTTGTCTGATTTTCGGATCCTTACGGATCTGAATAGTCACTGATAGATGCCCCCCCCCTCCCAAACACGCAACCTAAAAGCCGTCCGGCGTCGTCTCTGCTTGACTCGGTTCCCTTTTGCCGCCACCAGGTGGCATCCTCATGTACGGCGGGCTGGTGCTGTTTGAGTCGGAGTTCGTGCACGTGGTCGCCATCTCGTTCACGGCGCTCATCCTGACCGAGCTGCTGATGGTGGCGCTGACCATCCGCACGTGGCACTGGCTGATGGTGGTGGGCGAGTTCCTCAGCCTGGGCTTCTACCTGGCCTCGCTGGCCTTCCTCAACGAGTACTTCGGTAGGTCCCTCCAGAGTACTTCGGTAGGTCCCTCCAGAGTACTTCGGTAGGTCCCTCCAGAGTACTTCGGTAGGTTCTTCGGTACTTCTCCCCTGTTTCCGGTGTTTCGTGTTTGTATTTTTTTCTACCTGAGCTTTGACGGAGAAGCAGCAGAGAAGGATTCTCCTTCTGCCGGCCGTCACAACGCCAGAGCAGGGCTCGCCGTTTCTGTGGGAGACGCCGGGCTTCGAGGGGGCGGAGCTCCTCGCCTCCGGGGCTGATCTGTGCTGTTGGCACCTCCTTCTCCCCTCCTCTTCTGTCCCGTTCTGTTCATGTGCTCATGCTAACCTTTGCTCTACTCTCTCTCTCTCTGCTGCGCTGCGTTTGTGAATGAATGAATGAGTGAATGAAACGGAGACGAAGGACAACACTTCAGCGTCTTTTTTAACCCTTCTCTTACAATAACAAAAACACCTTTTTTCTCTCTCCCTCCTCCTCCTCAGGACTATCAGGAGAAAATCTATTTTTATAGCAATCCAATTCTTTAGAAAATTACCATATATATATATATATATATATATATTACTTTGTATTCTAGCCTTCACCATTTACTCGTAAATGTTTTGCGTCCACACAGCCTAATCTCGTTGTCTGTCCGGGAGGAGCCCGGAGAGAACATGCAAACTCCGCACAGATGGTGGGCTTCTAACCCGGCACCTTGTTGCTGTGAGGCGACAGCGCTAACCGCTCCGCCAGCGTGTTCGTGCTACTTCCCTCGCTTTAGAACGGACGCTCTGAAATCATCTGGCTCTTTGTTCTTCCTTCTGCTGTTGAGTTTTCATTTGAGTGAATTTCTCGTGCGATTCTTTCGTCCTCTCTTGGTGCATGACTCTCCTGCGTTGCCACTAAAGCGTGTCTCCCTCCCCAGACCTGTCGTTCATCACGACTTGGCCCTTCGTGTGGAAGGTGTCGACCATCACGCTGGTCAGCTGTCTGCCGCTCTACATAATCAAGTACCTGAAGCGCAAGTTCTCGCCTCCGAGCTACTCCAAACTCACCTTGTGATCCGGCGCGGGGTCGCGGTTGGATCTGATCTGTGCGTCACTGGGACTACTGCCCCCCCCCCCCCCCCACTGTTTGGGATTACCTGTGGAGGTTCGAGGAGACGCTGGAAAGCAAAACGGAGAGAGAGAGAAACTCTTTGGATTTGGTCACAGTGACTCGAGATGATTTGAAGAACTCAGATCACAAAGAAGGGGCGTAAAGGACGTCCGGGGGGGGTCGATCAGTGGCCCCACCGGAAAAGAATCTGCCTTCTTTTGCTTCCAATCAGCTCTGATTGTCTCTTTTTTTTTTACACTTCTGATGCATCTGTTTAAGATTGACTTTTCTTTTTATGCACAGCAATGAGAGTTTTAACTTTCTTTATTTTTAATCCTGTGTATTAATTAGTTTCTGGCTAAAATATGTGAACAGTGTTGCGTTACGGGATTAAAAACTAGATCCTTTATGTCCGAGTTTTTTCCGACGCCGTTGTAAATAAAGCTTTTACACGACGCACCTTTGATGAAACGCTCCCGTCGGCGTCCGTGTGTAGCGTAAAAGCAGCCGTCTGAAGCGTTCTGCTGGAATATTCGGCCTTGACCTTTGACCTTGATTTGTGCCTCATTAAGAAGTATTGCTCTCACAGCATTGGACGTTCAACAATCATACATTGGTTTTTGTCGACCTCTGGAGCTGATCTGAACTTCCTGCTTTTTCTGTTTTTTGTTTTTTTTACATTCCTCTTTTGGGAAAGACACAGAATACGTCCCACCGGAGTCCCAGTCGTCTTTACTGAGCCTCTCTGACTTCAGCCTGGAGCCTGAGGAATGACTCCTACCGTTAGTATCATTTCTCTGTACACGAAGGAAAGGAAAAAAGGACAGACCAACTATAGACCGTTTTAAATGTGCGTTTCGGTAAACGGGATGTATTTTTCTTTCCTGAGTTGATCATTCCTTAACTTTGTCGTACTGTTTTAGCTGCACCGGTGAGCGGCTGTTTGTGGAAGCCTCTGTGTGGCTGCGTCGCCTTAAACCGAACTGAACGCTGATTCCTTTAGGAGAAAGGCTTGTTGATTTGTTTTCTGATCTTTGTGCTGCAACGTCTGACAGCGTGTCTCTTTATTCATACAAAAAAATGTGATGAATAATAAGGAACATCTGCCATGACATCATTTGGCCACTAGATGGGGACGGAACTCTGAGCAGAAGAACAGGGGCGGAGCTCCAAGTTTAGCTCCTGGTAATAAATCTTATCACTTTCATGAGAAATTGATTTTCAAAAATTAAATTATGAACATTCATGTGAAGAAAATGGCACTTCATCAATCTAAGCCCTTCACGTACTTAAATCACAATTTCAGCCACTTAAAAATAATTTTGGATGTTTTTTTTTTTGTCATTCTCTTGTTTCTTCAGCTTAAATTAGAGTTTTACACTTAAAAGCAGGAGCAGGTTTCTGTTAAGAGCCAAAACGTGGACTCCAAAAATCCACCCGGCTAATCAAACACTGAAAGAAGTCGTCTCGGAAACTAGTTTGAAGCTGGTGTACTGTATTGGAAAAAAAAAAGAACGAGACCATCGAGTAATTCCAGATCAGGCTTTTACATACGAGGACCATCAATGAATATTGAATCTATACAGTAAAAATCAAAACCAGTTGAGCTGTAATCAATGGCAGCCATTGAGAAAACAATGTGTTATCAATCTCTCCCGGCGGAGTGTCGGATGTGATGGTCCGATGGCTCGAATGTGTTCAGAGATGTGTTCCTTCCTGCTGCAGAGCTCTGCTGTGTGCGGCGCCGAACCGGGCCTGCAGGCCGGATCCAGACGGTCCGGACCGGCTGCACGAGGAGCTCCAATGGAGCTTCTTATTTACATTCATGGGGATATTTTAGAGCGAGTTTAAATCATGTATAAAAAAATGCTGCTTTAGCGATAAAATGAAAACATGAAATACAAGTTTCACTATTTCTGTGAGTGGAATCACCCGAGTTGAGTGGGTTCTTGTGTGGGTTCTTTACGGGTTCTTTACGGGTTCTCCGGCTTCCAAAAACATGTAGAATTAGGGGGGCAGGTTCTTCCGGTCTTTGACGAGAGCAGACGTTTGTCCTCTCTGTCCTGCATTCTTTGTCTCGTCTATCTGCTTCCCAGGACCCGCTGCGTGCCGAGCTCTGGTCTACTGAATCATGGAATTGATTAACTGGTCTCTGAGTGCGATTGATCACATTTTTTCACCCAAGCATGGGGCTCCGGGGGGGGGGGGGGGGCACCTGTCCAGACGGGACCCACGCAGCAGGCTACACCATGGATCCCTGGGAGAAATGGAGAGTGGTCTGTCTCACGGTCCTATCTGTAGAGGATGTGGAAGATATTTGGCTTGTTTGTGTGTGGGGGGGGGGGGGGGGGGGAGAGCTCAGAGATCGATCCGGGGAGGACCGGCAGGAACCGGATCCCATCCAGCAGGTAGAACTGTATCTGCAGATTACCGGACTGAGTCCTGGCTTGGAGGGACTGAAGTCTCGCCTTGGCACACGAAACGAGGAATAACTTCTCCCCCTTGTGTGCGACCCTGCGATGAACTGGCGGCTTGTCCAGGGTGTGCCTGAATGAATAGCCGCCGTCCTTCTCGTCTTCTGATATCCTTGAGACCCTGGGAATCCCTTCTTATCCGAGCTGCATTTCAGTGGCGATCCGACACTCACACGACCAAAGCGTCCGGTTCGTGGAACGTTTGTCCGGTTCTGCTATTTATTCCATGTTGTTGCTGTTGTTTCCGGCGCTGCTGCGACGCCATCCTGGCGTCTGCAGCCGCGTTCCACCGGGCAGAGCGACCAGCAGAGGTGAGTTTGCTGGTGATGATGCACCCCGACTGGCTGGATGAGGCTGGCCAGACCTCCTCATTCCAGCGCTGAACACGCCCTCTGGGTTCTTCTGTGTTGATGAGTTGTTTGTTCAGTTTGTCACTTCCTACAAAAGCACCACATTGTTGGGTCTGAAATCATCCTCGATGACGCGGCTTCCCTTCACGCTGTCTCTCACTGACGGCTCGGCTACTTTAAACGGAGCCTTGAAGTTTCTGCTGACCTGCAGACGCTTCGACTCTGGGCCCCCGTTGTGCAACGGTTCAATATAAATCAGATCTCCTCCTTTCTTTCTTTTGGGGAGTTATGTTCCCACTTCTCCTCTCTTAGAGGTCACCTCCCTGCTTTTTAATGTTGCTTTCAGGGCAGACAGACGCTGCTTTAAACGGAATCGGGACTTCGCGTTGTTTGATCTCTAACTAACAAGTTCACCGTTTTCTTATCTACCTTACTTATTTACCGAGGAGGTTGTGATTTCACCTGCGTTGGTTTGTCTGTCTGTCTGTCTGTTAACAAGGTAACTCAGAAAAGTTCGTTACATTTTGGTGATGATCCAGAAGAGATCCTGGATCTGGATCACTTTTCGGTAGCATTGCAGTCAACGGAGCTTTAAAATGTGCTCCTCAATGTCTCCGTTCATTTTTGACAGATGTTTATGGAGTTTAGGGGGGGGGGGGGTGCCCAACTCAAGGGCACCTCGGCAGTGGAGGTAGACTGGCCCCTCTCCAGCCACCAGTCCACACTCCACATTTTGTCTGGGCTGGGACTCGAACCGGTGACCCGGTGGACGCCTCCGCTCCCCAACCCAAGACCCCACCCACTGGCATCAAGGCAGGGGTGCCCAAACCGCTCCAGCCGGTCACTAAAGCAGGTGATTTTAATTATCAGCGCCTCCTTCAGCTCATTGGTGAGATCAGCGGCTGGAGAGAAAACCCAGAGTGTCTCGGCCCCCTCCGTGGAGCAGTTTGGACGTCCCAGGGTTAAGATATGAACCATCGTGCAAAATGTCTTCTGGATCTGATCCAGAATGAGGTCTGCAAAGAATCTTTCATGTTAACATTAAACCCCCCATCTGTGAGGGTTGCTATGGTGACTGTTGCTGCTGTTGATTTCTGCGTCGTTGAACTGAACGAGACGCACCTGTTACACGTCTCACCTGCTCAGGTCCCGCCTCTCTGGACAGGTCTCTGTCTCCTCGGTGTGTCCCGTATTCTATCTTTAATACCCGAGGAAACGGACCAGTTGAAATCGGGGCTCAATTTTCAAGGTAAAGGAATCTATAAATCTAAATGTTGTGAGATTATCTTTGGTGTGACTCACAACACAGGAGGTCGGCGGAGGTCGGCGCTCTCCGAGGGCTTTTCTGGCTTCCTACTATTTTCAGCGGGCATAATAATGAATTCTGGACGCTCCAACGGAGTTCATGGCTCTTAGATCAATCATCACCTCCTCAGGTGTTTGAACTGACGACGTCGAAAACACACACACACACAATAGTCATGTCTAAACGCTGAGTTGAAGTAATGAAATCATTATTAATAAAATAGTATTACATAAGTAAGATGTAAGGATTAGATGAAGGCACTTTGAGTAAATGTGTTCATCACTCCAGACAGAATATCAAAACCTGATGGAGTTAACGGCACCGATTCATGCATGACGGTTATAACACGTGTTATAGGAGCTTTACGTCAGTGGAAGTCTTCAATTCAAGATCAAGCATGTCACGTGTTAAATGTTGTGTGTGTTCCAGCGACACGCTGAATGTTCTTTTTAACCTTCTGAACCCTTTTAACTCTTCAGCGTCGTCCTTCTTTATCATTATATCTTTCACTCTTTTTCCACTTTCACAGAATTCCACCGTGTTTTTCTAACATCGTTGGAGAGACGATCGGCGTTCTGGGTGGAGCCTCCTCCCCCAGCAGCAAACGGGTCTGTGGTGCCCACGCTCGGCCCCATTCCCCGACCTTGGGCATGTCCCTGGGAGCTGTTGCTCCGGCTTCACATCCGCTCTGGGAGCTGTTAGTGAGACAGAAATGACCCTCCTGGCTATGTAGGCTCCTCCCTCGCCTGTCACCTAGCAACGGGCCTTCACAACAGGAAACAGAGGCGAGGGGATTCCGTCACAACGCCAGAGAGAGGAGAAAAAAGGAGACCGCTGACGGGAGCCAGGAAGTCTTGACTGTAAGAGCAGGGATGGCGGTGGGGTGTGGTGTGGCCAGGGGTCCAACCGCCCCCCCCCCCCCCCACCCCCCCGACAGGCTGGATGGCAACATGCAAGAAACACAAACTTTGTGAAGGAAGCAAAAAGCCAAGCCCGAACAAAGGCGTCATTAATCCTGAATATTACATCACGTCTCCGACGGCGTTCTGAATCTCTGGGGTCGTTTCCGGACGCCGCCTGCTGCGCCCTGAGAGCTTTGCGAGGACTTTGTTTCCCCTGAAAGCCGCTTTCTGGTCACCGTTTAAACTCAACTTGTGGCTCACAGAGGCTATTTATACCGTTTTATTATTCTACATCAAGGAACACGCTATAAAATAACAGCCTCAGAGGGGCGTGCTCGGAAACACAAAGAACACAGAAACTCACTTTTCTTTTTCTCTACTTCAGTTTCCTTCCAATATATTTTTCCAAAACAAGCAGGTGATTCGGCGGCGGGGGAGGCCGGCGCTTGAGCCGGCGCTTGGGCCGCTCGCTGCTCACTTTATGAACAACTCGCCAGCGTCCAATGCTCCGGCGTGTTTTTGTTCAGGCACAAATAAAGCCAGGCCCTGGATCCTGAGGGTTTGAGCCGTGGAAAGAAAAGCGCCTTTCGGTCTTTTCCGTCTCAACGGGGCCAAACCGCTTCATTCCGGGCAGAATATTCACAAGGCCTGGCAGGAGCCGCTTCTATCCCATATGTGGCTTGTGACACTGAGACCACCCTCGGCCCCTGATGCCCCCCCCCCACACTCTTAACATGATTACACCCCAGGGAAGCCTTTGGGACCAGCTCCAGTCTGTGCAGATCAATGTAAGACAGACATGAGGCCAAAAATGTGTTTCAGTGTTTTCCAGACAGAAAGTGTGTGTGTGTGTGTGTGTGTGTGTGTTGACCATTAAGCATCATGAGTGCCTGATGGGGGGGGGGGGGGGGGGGGGGGTCGGCGTGGAAGCCGCTACTGTTGAGATTGTCGTGGATATTTTAGTTAAAGAGACTTGGACGGTATCTCTGTCTGTCTTAAAGCCGGAGCTCCGCCTCCGCCCGTCTTTGCACGAAGGGGACGAGATCGGCAGCGCTAGAAAGTCGATCGCTGCGAGTGAGGAGGTCGTGTTTTTGAACGCCGTTTATCCGTCTGCTGATGCTTCTTGGTCTGACTTGGATCTCTTTACATTTTGAGAGCGACCCAGATACCTGTCTGGATAACTAAAGTCTAAAGTCTAAAGATACCAAGAACAATTTTGAACCTTTCGGTGCTGATCCGGATCACAATGTGGACGGTGTAGATCTGGTTAGGAGGGGAACGAGCTGCTTGGCGGAGGTCTGCGCTCTCCCAGTGCGTTTTTGCTGTGACCTTGTTGAGCCAGATCTGACTTGGTTGGCGGTTTATTGATCCTTCCAGCCGTTATAAATAAAACACGTCCTAATTTTCCTCCTGTCGGGCGTGGCACTTCCATGTCCTCTACCCAATAGCACAGCGCTACCTCTTCAGTCATGCTGCCGTTGGCCTGTCACCTCTCATCACTGCCCGGTCTTTACGTATTCATCACCTTCGCCATTTCACCCGCCTCCTCTCTCTCAGCGTACTCATCGGCCGCCGCCGCCACCCTGCGGGGGATGTTTTGCACAGATCGGTTGTCCTGTATTACCTGCTGCTCCGGGGCTTTGTGTTGCCGAGGCGTCCTCTAAGCGGACGCTGAGCCCCAGCCGCCGTCCTGACGCCGACGGGTCCACGAGTCAATCAGCAGCAGAGCGATTTGTCAGCTGCTGGTGGGCAGAAGTGTTTACTGCAGCACATGCCCCCCCCCCCGTCATGCCCCATGGGAGCGTTCCATGAGGTCAAAGACAGAAGTGGGAGGGCTGGAGGGCCGCTGAGCTGCCTCCCCATGATGCAACAGAGCGAGGACTTCTCACGTGCTGCATGGCGCAGGATCCCGGCGAGCCGCTCCCTAACATTTCCACGTTGTGTTGTTGTTGGCATCGCCGTTGCAAGGACAAGGAGCTAAAGCTAAAGCTAGCGGGCAGGAATAAACGCGCGCTCTGTTTGTTTCTGGTCTCCTCGCAGCCGGCGGTTCATTTCGCATCTTGTCAGTGTTAATTAGCAGTGGCGCTAAAAATGCGGTTCGCAGCCGGGTTCCAGTTTGAACCAGGAAGTGACGACTCAAATCCAAATTTACATTTAGTTAAAAATGGCATTTGAATCACTTTCTTATACGGTTTTAAATCCGATGAAGAACTGATTGATGGTGACGTGTGTGTGATGTCATAGATGGATCTGCTGCTAGCGTTTCATGAGCTAGCTCATAATACAATCAATAACCTTAAAGACATTTTTATTTCATCTTCATTTAAGCGTCTTTTAAATCTTCTAAATACAGAATAATTTGCAGCGAGCAAAGCCGCGACGGCGCGCGTCTTCAGAGGAGATACGCATTTACGAAAGGTCGAGATCAGATCAATGAATGTGACTCATCACAGCCAATCGGCCAATCTGATCTGAGGACAGATCTGAACGAATGACGCTTACAGTATGTCGACGCGGGGCTTGTAGGAAAACATCATTGAGCAAGGAGTGTTTATAATGAATCCTAAAACGCATCAAAGGAAGTCTATTTCAACGATGACGAAGTGTATCATGGGATATCCCTGCAAAATGTCCGAATGCAAATGTGTCACCCAAGACGTCACATCTGTCTAAATGAAGACACATCTGGCCTCACACGGGTCGGCTGATGAGATGCTGTAAAGCCCTGCAGGGATGGACCAGCCCTGAGGGCCGGGCGACTGTTGTCGCCGCGGAAACCGCGGCTCTGCTGCAGAAAGAAAAAGGCCCTTCCAAACATAGCAACAAGAGAGAGGCCAAATAAGGAGAGGCCAACCGCAGCCACGCCCACGAAAGGCCCGCTGAAGGCGCCCAGGTCAGCGTGTCCAATGACGGGGCGTGAGAGTCCACTTTAGCGCGTCCATGCAAGTGCGTGGAAATCACGTGATTTGTGTCCCGCAGGTGTCCGGTGGACGTTGGGAAAGCAAAGATTTCTGCCTTTTAATTCCAATTTCAAATTCCAATTCTTTATTTATTTTTTTAAAAACAGAACAATGTACAGAATCTTTTCTCACAGAAAGTAAACTTACCAAAAAGAAAGGCTGATTTCCATCGGAGGTCCCTTCAGCCAGTTCAATAAAAATAAAATACATAAATAACTAGAAAGACAATCAGAGATTGCAGACCATCGCCTCCAAAAGACTATTGGATCTTGTGAGACAGTAAACAGGGCTTCCGGATCAGAGGGGCCAAACCTGCTCTAGCTTGCTGCTCCGGAACGTACTACAAGACTCCATCTGGACTCTTTTTCCCATCATGCCATTCGTGTCCCTCCCTCTTAAAGTGGCAGTTTACAGCACAGGCACAATTCCAGATGTAAAAATAATTCTAGAATCTGGATCCAGATCCGGATCATTCTCGGGGAGGACCGAGCCACGGACAGAACCTTGCTTGTGTAAAAATTTCAAGTCGATTGGGTTACTAGTTTTTGAGTTATGCACTCGGACAGACAAGCAAACAGACAAACATACAAACAAACAGACAGACAAACGGACCCAATTGCAATACCCTCGCCTCCCCTTCGGCGAGGGTAAAAACGAGACAAAGACATAAACCATAAATAAAACACGGATTACAACAGAACCAGGAGGACAGATATACTGCACAGTTACAAAACGACCACGCTGGATAGAACACAAATGACATCCATTTACCTGATACAGGTAAGATACTCTAGTACTAGTACTAGTACTACCAGTAGCAATAACTTCAAGAAGACAGCTTTGTGTATTTGTGGGCCTCAGCTCACCTGTCCTTGTGTTTGGTGCCCGAAGCTGCGATCTGGACCCCCCCCCCCCCCCCCCAGCAGCCTTTAACTGCTGCGAGCGGATGATGGCCGGCTCCCCCAGCGTGGACCCCCCCCAGCGTGGACCCCCCCAGCAGGCGCGGGAGGATGAGTCTACTCTTAAATCTTTCTCCTTTGGGGGGGTGTCCCGCAGCAGCAGCATCGATGACTCCTCTGTAGATGATGCCAATGGAAACATCTGCACAGAGAAGCAGATGAACTCAAGGGTCGGGTTGGGGGGGGGGGGGGGGGGGCTTTCTCTAACATCTGTCTCCTGACTGTGTCACTGGAACTCGTTTGTTTCAGATGGATGTCGGCTGGATTAGTGAAGGCTTGCGTGGGCGCGTCCACGCGTCACTGCCAACTTTCCTGATTGGCCTCCTCCACCGCTGGAAACCCCGGCGAGGATCTCCTTTGGTCTCATCTGGCGCGCGGCCGGCTGCGTGGACGCGTCAGAGCGTCGAGGGGCGGCGCGCCGCCGCCGAGGTGATTCCCGAGTTTAAAAGCGCAGCGATCCTGTGCGCGCAGGATCAGTGCGTCACGGAGACCCAGCAGACCCAGCAGACCCAGGATCCCCCCACACCCCCCCAAAGATCCCCACACGGCGACGAAAAGAGCTTCTCCAAGCGACCCGGTCGCGGCGCGCTTCCGCGCGTTTTGATGCGCGCTTCTCGTTTTGGATGCGACTTTGAACTCTTTAGAAGTGGCGGATTATTTATTTTTATTGTCATTTTGATATTTGTGATCAAAACGGCGAGAGGATCCTGATCACCAGCTGGGGGGGCATAAACTCCGCTCTATGGAGACGGAGTTACTCCCATCGGCTCCTGCGCGCACAGTTTGAGCTCAGGCGGGATCATGGACTCCGCTGCAGAGGGTCTGTATGAATGTTTATTATTTATTCACGTTTACACTCGCTGGTGAAGCAGGAAACGCTTCGCTGCACTTTCCTCCAGATCAATGTCTCTATTCATCAGAGTGGCTGCAGGGGCGATCCTAGAGTCTGGGAGGCCCAGGAGGACCCACCCCCACCTCACCCACCACCTCTATGCCATATAGTCAGCGGTCTCCAACCGGTTTCATGCCGGGCAATTTTTTTGCGGACCAGGGGGGGGTGGTAATTACATTAAAAAAGAGGAATATAATCTTATCAATGAACTTTATATTATGCACTTGCAATAACTATTACACAAGTATTACACCAATATCTACTCACCATTGGTTGTGGTCTCAATAATTGCTGTCCTTCATGATCACGTTTTTTTGTTTCATAAATTCCACATTCTTGTTTTTTAATCCATGGTTCTTGTTTTTTATTCCAGGGTTCTTGTTTTTTAATCCAGGATTCTTGTTTTTTAATCCAGGATTCTTGTTTTTTTAATCCAGGGTTCTTGTTTTTTAATCCAGGGTTCTTGTTTTTTATTCCAGGGTTCTTGTTTTTTAATCCAGGATTCTTGTTTTTTAATCAGAGTTCTTGTTTTTTAATCCAGGATTCTTGTTTTTTAATCCAGGATTCTTGTTTTTTAATCCAGAGTTCTTGTTTTTTAATCCAGGATTCTTGTTTTTTAATCCAGGGTTCTTGTTTTTTAATCCAGAGTTCTTGTTTTTTAATCCAGGGTTCTTGTTTTTTAATCCAGGGTTCTTGTTTTTTATTCCAGGGTTCTTGTTTTTTAATCCAGGGTTCTTGTTTTTTAGTCCAGGGTTCTTGTTTTTTATTCCAGGGTTCTTGTTTTTTAATCCAGGGTTCTTGTTTTTTATTCCAGGGTTCTTGTTTTTTAATCCAGGGTTCTTGTTTTTAGTCCAGGGTTCTTGTTTTTTATTCCAGGGTTCTTGTTTTTTAATCCAGGGTTCTTGTTTTTTATTCCAGGGTTCTTGTTTTTTAATCCAGGGTTCTTGTTTTTTATTCCAGGGTTCTTGTTTTTTAATCCAGGGTTCTTGGTCTCTGTGTATCGAACCCTTTTTGAACCCTTCGTTGCTCCTTAACGAAGCTAATCAGCTGCAGATAAACCGTGTTTAAGTCTGACTCCTGGGTGTCTCTTAAAATACTTTTATTCTCTTGGACGTTGCCGGCTCCTCTTCTTCCCCCTCCTCTTCTTCCTCCTCCTCTTCTTCCTCCTCAGTTGGATTGTCCCATTAGCAAAGAAGCTCTCCAAAGACATTTGTTCTTTCATTTAATTTTCGCTAGTTTACGTCTGTTTTTAGTAACGTATCACGTAAAGCATGAAAATTCACAGGCGAATGTTATGTTGGAGAAAATCCGGTTGTTTTTCAAAATAAAACACCTTTTAGACGCTAATAATCGATACAACGGAAATGTTATAAAATGAGTTCCTGTTTCTGTGCGGCCCGGTAACCAATGCCTCACGGACCGGTACCGGGCAGCGGCCGCTGGTTGGGGGCCCTGCCATATACCAGATCACTGAATCATTGAGGGGTCAGGCTGGCTGGGTGTGCCTCTGCACTTTACAAGTTGTACAAAGACTTCCAGAAGTAGTCAAAATTGAGCCTGCGCGAATGACGGGCATGGCATTGTGGGTAATTTTGATGCCCGGCACTCAACAGTGCAATTGGACGCTGTGAGCCCCCGGGCTACCTGTTAGCATATCCGCTAATCCACAGCAGACTAATTATAGAACATTTCACTGGTGGTGTGTCACGCACCACAAGCAGCTATAAATGCAAACGCCGTTTTCTTTTATTGCAAGCAGTCGTATGGGCGTAGCGCTGATGTCATGGTCTTTATAACGGGGGGGGGGGGGGGGGGGGCTAACGCTCTTTAATTTACTGCAGACAGGAGCTGTGGTGACTTTCTGAGTGCAACTGTCTGTCTCTGGAAGCCGCCCCATCCAAATCAATGCACTCCACTGTGGTTGCATTCAGCCAGCCTCATGCACCACAGCTCCCATTCCCATGCCCCCCCCCCCCCCCACACACACACCCCCCCCCTCCGCTGGCTCAGATTGGGACCTCAGCCTTTGCCACAACATGTGCAGCTTCATGCTCCCCAGCGGGAGCGTCGCATGGACCCATGGGCTTCACCAGGCATGGGCGCAGTGCAGATAAACCTCGCCCCCCCCCGTTTGTTTTCAGTGGCTGCTCTAATATGGGGCCGGCCAACAAACGCATCAGTGTGTGTTTTTGGTGACGTTGCAGTTTATGGGCGGCGGCGCGTGCATTAAGAGGTTTAAATCTGGCAACAGGAAGCCCGGCGAGCTATTTTTAGAGTCGGCTCCGGCGTCTCACCTTAAACTGAGCAGAGAACTGATTCGGAGACGCTCGCATCGGTGACCTCAGCGTGTTCGGGGGTTCCCCATCTTTATGGGGCATTAACTTGTTGAGTTTCTGCATGTGTGTGTTTGATCGTCCTGCTAACAAACGCTCTCTCTCTGTTTTTGCGTTCCAGGCGCGTACGGCTACACGCCGAACGCCAGCCTCTCCCTTCCACTGGGTCACCCCCGTCTTCCTCCCAGTACCGCGGCCCCAGTCCAGCCCCGCTATATCCGTCTCTGGTACTGAAGCTTACGCCTACGACGCTCAGGATGACATGACAGCGGCCGCCTACTTCTCACCCTCAAGCGTCCGGCCGGGCGGCGCCCCGACCCTGGAGAGCCCCCGCATTGAGATCACAGCCTACGGCCAGTTTCCTGAGGATGAGGAGGAGGAGAGCAGCCTTCCCGTGGCCCAGCGGCTCAACGCCGTCGTGACGCTGACCCTCCCCAGTGCCGACGGCTACCGTGACCCCAGCTGCCTGAGTCCAACCAGCAGCCTGTCGTCTCGCAGCTGCCACTCTGACGCCTCCTCCTACGAGTCGAGCTTCTCCTACAACTGCGACAACTCGCCACAGAACTCCCCCTGGCAGTCGCCCTCTGTGTCCCCAAAGGGGTCCACCCTCACACTTCCAGGTGATGGCTGCACCTCTGGGGGCTCCCCCTCGCCACTCCCCTTCCGCCTCCCCGCGCGCTAGCCGGACAGAAGACGGCTGGGCTGGCCAGCGTGGCTCCCGGCCCAACTCCCCTTGCGGTGCAAAGCGGAAGTACAGCCTCAACGGCAGCGCGGCGGCGCACAAGTCCTTCCCGTACTCGCCCAACCACTCCCCTGGACCGTCCCCGCAGACGTCCCCCCGCCTCAGCGTTACCGACGAGACCTGGCTGCCCAACACCAACCAGTACACCAACTCAGCCATCCTGGCAGCCATCAACGCGCTGACCACAGACGGCGTGGCTGACATCGGAGAGGGAGTGCCCTTGAAGGCCCGGAAGACCAGCCAGGAGCTCGGCCCTGCGGTTGGCATGAAGGTGGAGCCTGGAGGGGAGGAGCTGAGTCCAGGGGAGTTCTGCATGGATGAGCAACCGTCGAACCGCCTGCCGCTGAAAAAAGAGGGCTACTGTGGCGGGTTTCTGGACGTCCCACAACATCCATACTCCTGGTCCAAACCAAAGCACTATGTCAGGTGAGCTGGGACGTTCCACCTGGACAGGTGCCTCTAAAATAAGCCGTCCTTCCAGCTTGTCGAGGTAACATGTCCTACATATGTCCCCGCCGACAGCCCGTCCCTGCCGGCGCTGGACTGGCAGCTGCCCTCCAGTTCCGGGCCGTACAGCCTGCAGATAGACGTCCAACCCAAGTCCCACCATCGAGCCCACTATGAGACGGAGGGCAGCAGGGGCGCGGTGAAGGCCCTGGCAGGAGGACACCCAGTCGTCCAGGTCTGCTAAACTCTTGCTTCTTACGTTTTATTTATTTTATTCTAATAAAGGAGACATTCATGCAATCGTTTTGGCCCTCCCATCTCGCGGCCCTGTAGACCCCCCCCCCCCCCCCCCCCCTCCCCACTGAGCTCGCCTGTGTGGCTTCCTGTGATGATTCCACCAGCCACTAGACTCCCTCTCACCGTCGCTCCTTACCCCGCCGCTTCTCGCCTCAACGCCTCTGCGTTGCGGCGCGCCCGTTCTGTGAGTCAAAGATGTCGCAGCTCAGAATGGAATCCCAACGCTGTGCTCGTAGACGGGCCGGTCCACTCAGCCCACTTCCTGTCCAGACAAAGGTGACTCAGACTTTTCCGTGGCAGCGCAGTTAGCCAGCGACGGCTTAGTCATGAGCTTTAACCGCAGTCGCTCTGGTGGTCGCGTCCAAAGAGGGAAAGAACTTGGGCCACTGCAGATATGTTTGGGTTAAGAACCCGTCTGGTCCCCGACTGAGCCCCCCCCCCCACACACACACACACACACACCACCACCACCAACCTCCGTCTCTGAGCAGCTGGGCCTACGCTGGAACTGCACACAGATGTTGATTTTCTATTAGCTCCTCCCACCAACAAAGATAGAGAGATTTAGGAAAGGTCCAACCGGCTAAAGACTAAAGACATGATATTATTATTATGTTGTAATATAATACAATGTTCTTTTCATCTAACTTTGTACACCCTCAACCACAGCATATAATAATGAGTGTCCGGCACCATTTAGGGACTTTCATTGTTTCCATAGTTACAAGTAGGGTTGAGGCTCATTCTGGGAGGGAGGTTTTTTGTTTTTGTTTTTCCAGAGCAGATCTCAGATACCAAAGAGAGGCCTTTCAGAGGAAGTGTTATCTTTTTGTATTTATTTCTATGGTTACAGGTTACATCCTGAGCAAGTTTGGCCTCGGGGGGGCAAAACTCGGAAACTAATCAATGCTCATTTTCTCCCCCATGAGCAGGGAAGGTGCTTTGAAGTATTTGTGATATTTGGGGGGATTAAAAAAACAAAACAATTAAAGCAATTAAAAAATAGTTAATTAATTCAGATTATAGCATAATAATATTGTATTTTGATAGTATTCATATTGTTTAATGAAGACACAGATGAAAAAGCATGAAATAAGACATATACCGTATTTTCCGGATTATAAGTCGCGGTTTTTTTCATAGTTTGGTCGGGGGTGCGACTTATAAATCGGAGCGACTTATATATGCTTTTTTTTTACAAAATCTGTGAGCGCAGAGACAGTAGCCTACACATTTCTATAACAGGTGTTACAGGGAACTCTGTGACCCGTCAGAATCTGTCGCGGTTTCTGGAGGTTCAGAGTTATCTGTCACACCTGTTATCTATAAACACCAATTAGAAGGGCTGAATGAAAATGGCGCCGAAAAGAAAGTCATATTCCGCGGCTTACAAGCTTCAGATAGTGAAATATGGAGCCGAAAACGGCAATCGAGCAGCAGAAAGAAAGTTTGGAGTGAGCGAAAAACTTGTAAGGGACTGGCGAAAAGCGGAGGTTACGCTTACTGAAATGAAGAAAACAAAGAAAGCTAATCGCGGGCGACAAGCTAGGTGGCCGCAGTTGGAGGAACGAGTTCACGCATGGGTGCTTGAACAACGTGCTGCTGGGAGAGGTTTGTCAACGGTGCAGTTGCGTCTCCGCACCCAAGTGGTTGCCAGGGAGGTGAATATAAACGGCTTTGCGGGAGGACCTTCTTGGTGTTACCGCTTCATGCAGCGCAAACGCCTCTCTATCAGAGCAAGGACGACACTGTCCCAAAAACTGCCAGCGGACTTCCAAGCCAAGGTTGACAGTTTCCGCGCGTTCATTGAAAAGCATGTAAGTGATCACAACGTGACACCGGATCATATTATTAACATGGACGAGGTCCCCCTCACTTTTGACATCCCCATGGGCCGAAGTGTTGCAGAGAAAGGGCAAAAAAGTGTGAATATCGTTACAACTGGTCATGAGAGATCACACTTCACAGTGGTGCTGGCATGTTGTGGAGACGGATCAAAACTGCCACCGATGGTCATTTTCAAACGAAAAACCATGGCAAAAATCCAATCCTCCTCAGTTGAAGTTGCCGTGAACGAGAAAGGGTGGATTGATCAAGAAATGATGAACTTGTGGCTTACAAAGTGCTACAATAAGCGACCGGATGGCTTCTTTAGAGCACGCAAAGCTCTGCTTGTGATGGATAGCATGAGAGCGCACATCACACCACAGTTAAAAAATAAATTAAAAGTTTTCAACTCCATACCTGCCATCATCCCTGGAGGCTTAACCAAAATACTCCAGCCACTTGATATCTCCGTGAACAGGAGCTTTAAGTCAGTTTTGCGTAACCTGTGGGAGCAGTGGATGACGGATGGAGAGCACAGCTTCACGGCAACCGGGAGAATGCACCATGCAACTTTCCTGGAAGTCATTGAATGGATCGACAAAGCATGGGCTTCAGTGACAACCGAAACCATCCTGTCGGGATTCAGAAAGGCTGGAATAATTGGAACTGCAACTGACGACGAGTCTGATGTAAGCGACGTAGAAGAGGAAGCGGCGTCTTGTCTACCTGCCGAGTTGGGGGAGTTGTTCAAAAGTGACACCGAGGATGAAGATTTCCTTGGATTTCGTGATTCGGAGTAAAACCTGATATTTTGGTAAACTTGTTAGCATGTTCTTTGTGCTATATGTTGTTTGGTGTTGGATTTTATCAAATAAATTTTCCCCAAAAATGCGACTTATCCTCCAGTGCGACCTATATATGGTTTTTTCTTCTTAATTATGCATTTTTTGGCTGGTGCGACCTACAATCCGGAGCGACGTATAATCCAAAAAATACGGTATATTAATAGTTTAGTGTCCTTGTGCCTCGCTTGAGTCTGTCTGCTTGAGTACACGGTTACGTTTAAATACACAGGACAGATTAAACATGCTGTATTCATATTCAGCAGTAGAGTAACATGCAGAGACAAACAGTCATTGTACCATTGGTCCAGCCGTGTATATTTGTCCATGTGAAGGTGCTGATGATTTAAGAAGGGTTCCGAGTTCACCCCAGCTGCAAAAGAGACTGTGTTCTCTCTAAACTGCCCCCCCCCCCCACTGCCCCGCCCCCCAAACCTTTTCCGGCAGCTACCACCCCAACCACACAGACTTCCCTTTGTTTGGGAAAGTTCCCGTGTGTACGGATGACATCATCGGCAGAGGCTAAACCACACACGTTTCTGGCAGGCTGTGATGGAGCTGTCGGGGGGGGGGGGCATCTCTGTGACTTCCTGATTGCACGTTACCCTCAGCGGTGCAGGCCCCGCCGCCTCTGGGGCTCCCCCCCCCCCCCCCCGTCACTGCTCTGCCTCGAACCCGGCCCGGACTTTGTTGAGTTTATTCTGGCGGATGCTTTTCTGCACGTTCAGCATCTTCTCAGCTAAGATGGCTACTTTCTGCTTTTTAATGCCACGGCTGCTCAACCGCACCCACCGGCGTAAGAGCTGTGTGTGTGTCGACCCCAGTGCATGCAAAGCCCAGGAACTCAAGCTGTTCTGAAGACCGTCATTCAAGTCTGTCAGATTGCCCCCCCCCGACCCCCGTCTTAAATCAACTTTCCTGAGAGTCCCGTCCCTCTTCTGGAACTTAGTATTTCTGAAAATGATCATGCATTTTGCCAAAAATATCATGCGAAACAAAAAAAAACCTACTGAAAGCACAGGAGTTGGTTTAAGTGCTTGTGTCTGATGGTCCTTTCAGAGCATGGAGGGGGCTGGCGGGGGGGGGGGCGTTACGGTAGGATTGGACTCTTCTCTCCTCCTCGAGCAGCCGGAGCCTCTGCATTCCTGCTGTGGGTGGTAGTATGTAGGGAGGGGTGCTTGCACTGCCGGTGTCAAACTGCTGGGGCGGGGCCTCAGGAGGTTCGCATGAGCTGGTATCACTGGGATTTTAGCGCGGCAGCAAATCAGAGAACCGATGAGTCACATCCCCGAGTGAAGCAGAGACGTTCCTTCACTTCAGGACGGCTTCTCAATACGCTGCGGCCTTTGACTTTATTTGTTGCCAGGACTTGATGCTGGTAAAAGCTCAGAGCAGCCGATCACAGTTTGAAGGTGACTTTGTGAGCGGGAGACCTCCTTCCTGCTGCCTAAATAAACAGCATTGCTAGGCAGCAGCCCACTTCCCTTCACAAATACACAGGCAGGGAGCCTCCTGCAAGCCGCCTGCCCGAGCTGCTCCCTCTCCTCATGGGGGGGACGGGACGGGGGGGGCTCCTTGCTTTGAGTCTCCTTCATGTCATATGTGCGAGTGAAAACCGTGCTCTTCACTTCGTATCTCAGTGGGAGTTCAGCGCCGTCTGCATTACACTTTGACAGGAAGCAGGAAGGTGACGGCTACGCTAACCGCTAGTCAGTTTCTACTCAGAACTCCCACAGTGTCAGAAGCAGCCGCTGCTTTTTGGGGTTTCACCCTGCCGGGTGGGCTTCGTGCCTACAGTGCGGACCGCTGAGGTCACGCTGTCACGGGGGCCGCTGAGGTCACGCTGTAATGGGGCCGCTGAGGTCACGCTGTAACGGCGCCGCTGAGGTCACGCTGTCACGGCGCCGCTCGTTCAGCAACACCTCCCGAGGTCTGGGAGCACTTTAGAAGTCTGGGCTGCGCCGAGACGCACCGCTGTGCCTTTCCGGCTCATTTTACTGATAATAAAAAATAAGCAGCGGGATCACGGCTGTGAGTTTTGTCTTAGCCCTGGCCGTCTGCGGCTTGGCCTTGACATGACCTTGACTGTGTCCTCGACTGCTCTGGAGCTTCAGCTACTGCGGGATCCACATCTTAGCAGGCTAGACATGTCCTGATTGGCAGTAAATGAACCCAGATTAGAACCCGGACTGTTACTGTTAAAAACATTCATACGTCCCTATTTTTAGCAGCATAAACGGGGATCTTGAACGCATCTTTTATTCCTTTGGGTCCCTCTCAGCTCCACGGCTACCTGGAGAGCGAGCCGCTGACCCTGCAGTTGTTCATTGGCACAGCTGACGACAGGCTGCTGAGACCCCACGCCTTCTACCAGGTCCACCGTATCACCGGGAAGACCGTGTCCACGCCGAGCCACGAGGCCCTGCACACCAGCACGAAGGTCCTGGAGATCCCACTGCTGCCAGAGAACAACATGCGGGCCATGTGAGTATCGGGGGGGCTGGACTGTGTGTGGGTCAAAACGTGGGCTGGATCTAAACTGATCCTAAACCTCCTGGGTAAAATCCAAGTTGAGCCCCGAACAAGTCAGGACTTCTCTCATATGTCCTTTACGATTCATTCCTGCATTGTTATGAATGGATTTTTTGGGGGGACTTGGATCAGCCTCAAAATCTGGCAAATCTGAGCAAGTCAGAGTCAAACCGTCCATTTTCTGAGACAAGTTTGTTTTTTAGCGCCTATTCCCGACCGCTTTATCCAAAACCGGGTCGCAGGCATTGGAGCCGATCCCAGCAGTCTAAGGGCGAGAGGCAGGGTGCACCCTGTAGATTTTGGGGATCTAAATGGAGCCTCCAGTTCTTCAATCGTGAATGCTAATCTCCAGAACATTGGTGATCCCGAGCGGAAGAGAAGGTCCACATCTGGACCTGCCCCCCCCCCCCCCCCCCCCACACACACACACACACACACCAAGAGTGCGGCTCATCTTAAAGCCGGCCTCCTCTGGTTGCTTCTGCTTTTAGTATTGAGTACGTTTAAACTCCTTTAAGAATTTAAAGGAGTTTATTACACGGCATTTTTTTTAAGCATCAGAGATCAGATTTCTGAGGAAGCTGTGGGCTGCTAACAGGGTCCTGGTGTGGGGGGGGGCTCTGCCTGAGCTGCAAGCTGCTTACATCAGCACTTTCTCTGTGTTTGAATGGATGGAGCACATGAGCTCCCGTTATACAACAGCATCAGCTCCGGTGGTCTGTGGGAGAGTTACTGCACGGAGGAGCATAGAGGCCTTATTACAGTTATTTACGTTTATTTACCAGGACTTCTGTTAAGCGGCTGCTTTAGCATTAATGAGATGCCCCCCCCCCCCTCTCTGGTTGGGATTGTGTCCTCTATAAAGCGTCTTCTCGGCCGCTGGACAGACGTCTCAGGATGTGGTTTTTCACTCGTCTGTGTGAGCGGAGAGCTGAGCAGCTGGAGTTCACAGCATCAACACCTGATTCCTTCGCCAGCGAAGCAGACCCGGGTGTCTGGCGAGAGGAATGTTGGGGAGTGTTCAGATGTGTGTGTGGACGTTGACATTAACTAGGCTTAGAGGAATGCGGCATCAAGGAGCACGGCAATGGAAACGCCAGGAACCGTTGGGAGCGGCCAGAACCGCGTTGAGTAGAGGTAGAGGGGAGTGATGAAGAGGAGGCTTTCATTCGGTGTCTAATCAAGACTTTGACACTGTAAAAAATAAACCCTACAGCCAATACAGCGCTGTAATATTTGTGGATGTTTTTTTTTTTTTTGCATGGAAGACCAAAACTGCCACAATTAGAAATAAATGTAAATGGGGGGGTGGGAATATATAAATAAATAGATAAAAACAGTTGAGTAAAAACTCAAGACACACTTAAGACCAGCCCCCCTCATTTGAATAACATTTTTTGCAGCATGAAAAAAATAAATATAAGAGCAGAGAGATTTTATTTATTGATTTTTATTTAATTATATTTCTATATTCATTTTCTTATTTATTTCCACATGTATTTAAAATTTTTAAATCTTGTTTTATATTTTTGAATTTATATTAACTTTTATTTATTTATTTTTTATTACATAATAAATGTTCCCAGCCTAGAGCTGGTGAACTGAGGTGTGAAAGCTCTGCTGGGGGGGGGGGGGGGGCGTTATGATAATCTGCTCCTTAGAATCACGTTTGATCCGGCTACAGCGCTGCTCAACTGCGAGAGCAGACGTCACCGGCGTTCCTGGTGATTTGGTTTTTGGTCCGACAGACTTTGGCAGGACTAACCGCTTTGTCTCGTCTTTTCCCACAAACACAGAATTGACTGCGCCGGCATCTTAAAGCTGCGCAATTCAGACATCGAGCTCAGGAAGGGGGAGACTGACATCGGACGCAAGAACACACGCGTGAGGATGGTTTTCCGAGTTCACGTCAACCAGGCCACGGGAGGACGGTGTCCTTGCAGGCTGCGTCCAACCCAATCGAGTGCTGTGAGTGCAACTTCTCATAGTTGTTTATTTCCTTGAGAGTCCAGCAGTCTTCATCATAATGCTGAAATGCTCAGACCCGCCCACATGGTGGTCTGAGCCTCCATAAGGGGTGATATAGTGGGCGGGTCATTTGCTGCTCTTTTTTTAGTCTTAAATTTTTGGAATCACGCTCTTGGACTGATTTCCGTTTAAGTGTGTATTTAGGCTTCTTCCCTCAGGATGAATTTGAATCTTTTTTTTATTTTTCATGTAGACAGAATTTCTGGAGTTCGTTTGTTGCAGATTTAAGGCATCCCCATCAAAATGTACTTACTTTAGTGCCAATTAGCAAAGTGCAGGTATGCTAATCCACAGAATTAAGGAGGTGGACATGATAAGAATAATCCCTTCTTCAAGGAATCGTGGAATTTTATTGTCATTCCAACATTTACAAAATTAGTTCTCTGGTCCCAGTTAAAAAGGCATAAAAAAAACCAACAACAGCAACACTAAAAGAAACCACGAGTCATGCTATTAATAATAAAAACTGAGCATAATAAATATCTAAATCTAAATCAGAGTACTAATTTCGATCCTTTCATGCAAATGTTGGAATGACAATAAAAGTCCTTCATTCTTAAGGTGCTTCTTGAGTCAGTCAGTGGACAGAAACTTGCCTCTGGTGCAGACAAATGTTCAACCAAGTGAGACTTGTTGGTGTTTTCACCAGATTACAAACATGAAGTGTTTCAAAGATCATCTTTGGATCGACCGCTAAAGACATTAATCATTCCGGTTCGTGTGACTGTGAAAGGCTGCAGTCGGTAAATCCCGCCCTGGCGCTGACCTTTCACTGCTCGGGGATAAGCTCGGGCAAATCAGCCCCTTCGTGCCGCCAGAGAGATGAAGTCTCCTGAGCCGAACGAAAGGCAAGCTGTGATCCCGGCGTCTTGAAATAGAGCTTTGTGTGACTTCCTGAACGATCGTCTTTGACCCAAATCTGCATCGGTGTGTTTGAGGCAGAATGACAGCCAGGAGGAGGAAGACGAGCACGCAGATGTGGAAAACTATGAACGGCTTCCAGAGACAGAGAATTAGAGTTTGACCAAATCAGAAAGCGAGAGCATCGAATTACTGAAAGACGGCGATCCAAATATTCCAGGTTTTGTGTGTCCCGGTCAGTCAGACTATAATTACCAACATCTTTCACGAGAGAGAGATCTGCCGAGGCGTCAGCGTCGAGCTCGGAGCGAAAAGGTCTGCAAATAGTTCGTGATATTTAGCGAAAAGTGAAAGTGAAGTAAAAAAAACGACCATTTGGAGCTGTTATTTTTAGGATACGGTAAACAAACACAACGCATTGCCTCTCCCTGACGAGGTCAGCAGCTCTAGGTGGCGCTTCGGCTCCAGCCTGGATGCTCCGGTCTGCATGGGGAGTAGGTGTGTGTGCATTAGCCGGTTCCTCTCCCCCCCCCACAGCCCAGAGATCGGCCCAGGAGCTGCCGCTGGTGGATAAGCAGAGCCTGGAGACGTGCCCCGCCTCCGGAGGGGAGCGGATGCTCCTCGATGGACACAACTTCCAGCACGACTCCAAGGTGGTGTTTGTGGAGAAGGCTCAAGGTAAAACGAAAAAAAGGAGAACCAGCTTTCTGCACAGCTGTGTGTATATGTGTGTGTGTTTGTGTGTGTCTCCCTCTCCTCTGTTGGAGAAACCCCAGGACTGCAGCCCCCTCCCCTCCCCCGCCGCCGCCAAAATATCCTCCGTCCTGCCAGAGTGCCACATGTGGTGCACATTAATGCGCTGTATTTTTAACCCGGCAGATTTACATTTGCAGAAGTTTCCATTGCCTGTTCAGCAGAGGAATGGATCACAAACTCAGCGTGTGCGGTGTGCGTACGTGTTTGCGGTGTGTGTGTGTGTGTGTGTGTGTGCCATGCCTCAGTATTTATTTCTCTTCTTCGTACTGGAAGCTGCTCTGGTTTTGGACCGAGAGAGAGCGAGGACTGCTCCCAGATGTCCATGCGAGGAGGTTTACAAACAGCAATTTCCTTGATTAGCCCCAGAAAAGCAACGTGAGGCAGATCCCGGGCCGAAGCTGAGCCCGTAAACACGTGCGATTCCACCAGCATGTGACTCAGCCAGAGGACAGGGAAGCCTTCTCATTGTTCCACCTGTGGAAAGGAAGGATCCAAGGCCGCCCGGGATCACAGGCTGCCCCCCCCCCCCCCCAGGCTGTGCACGATGGAGTCATTGTTTAGACGAGAAGCGATTCGAGGTTGAGACGTCTCCCCCCCCTCCTTGATTCACCTGATCTCTTCCTGAGAGGACGAGGGATCAGAGTCTCAGTCGATGCGTGGCAGATCGTTAGCTTGACCGGCTAGCCGTCTGTTTATTTGAGCTCACGCTGCGTCCCGTTGGGACTTTAGAGTCGCGTTCATTGCGTCAGCATCGACTCTTATTGGAGGATTCAGCATCTTCGTCTGGTTTTAGTCAACGAAGAGGTGGATATTTAGTCGTTTCCTCTGAGACATTCTTTTATTCTTCACATTGCGATGAATCTAGCGGAGCCAAAACCGATAACGTTATTGTTGTTGTTGTTGTTGTTTTCCCTCATTCCAGATTTCTCCGATGAAAAGCACGTTGATTGAGTTAGAAAGCAGCTTTGCCCAAATTCTGACGATGCCAATTTAAGGAAAGCATCCAGACATGGAATATGTACTGACAGTGTAGTACATATTATTTATTGTATTATTATACTATTGTATTATCGTATAGTTATTGATTTCACTGAAATCAAGCTGTAAGCTTTTGTCTGGCAGCCTCTGATTCTGAGTTCTCGCCTTGCTGTTTTTCAGATAACCTGAAGGATTTATGATTAAAAGGTCCCATTCTGATCACATCTATTTCCCGATAAATGAAAAGTACAGAGTTGCAGTTTGTGGCTTGAGCACATTTCATAGAATGTACGGTACTGCATGTGGGAGGAACTAGCCAGGCAGCATGCAACGTGAGCTCAGATTAAAACATCTACTGGCAAAATGAAGCACTAATATTTATCCAAAACATCAGATTGTTTGACTTGTCATATTTCAAGCTACTTTTTTCAGGTGATGCCAGTAAACCTTGGTTTTATAGTTAATAATCATCCTTAAAAGCTTTAACGGGTATTAAAAACATCATCATATGACAGCTGAAGTAAAATAGTTCCTCAAATCAGAACAAAGACATTTTAAATAAACATTTCAAAATTTTAGATTTGACTTCCTGCCATTAGTAATCTGCAGTAAAGGAGGCCAAAAAAACACATTAAAAACACAGAATTAATCTGAATAAAAGTAAATGTCATTTCTAAAGCTCTGAAAATTAATCCTGTTCTAAAATTCATCTAATAAATAGAATAATCCTTTAAGCTGCATTCTGTTGAAAACTATAAGAAGTGACTTTGTAGCGGAGGGAAGTGTCTTTTATTTTATTTGCACGCTTTCACACTTAATTATATATATTTTTATCCTTTTTAATTTGGGACAAAAAACTCACCCCAAGTGAAATAACAGCGACCACAGGGGCTCTTCTGTGGGTCGGTGTCTGCTTTGGGTCCTTCTGGTCGCTAAACCCGGCTGACTTTAGGACCATGCGTGCTGATGGGTGGTGCTCCCTTGTTTTGGATGAGGGTTTCCCCACGTCTGGCACCAGCATTCAGATTCCTGGGCAAACCTACCATGGAAACACCCTTGAGCCAGGCTTCCACAGCGCCGCTCTCCCTCCGCTTCCCTCCGTCCCTCCGTCCCTCTGTCCCTCTATCCCTCCATCCCTCCATCCCTCCATCACTTCGTCCCAGTTCCTGCTTTTCCTCTGACTCTCTGTTCATTACTTCTTCCCCTCACGGACGTTACCGGGTCTTCCTTACAGCTTTGCTCTGTATAAATAGATGCAGCAGAGACATTGATTATCCTCTCACAGAGCTTTAATACGCTTTTGTTCATATTTGACGGCTGTGAGAAACGCTTTAATGATCAAACTCGTAAATCTGGAGTTGTTGCTTTTCTTGCCGTAAAAGCATTTAATTTTTAGCCAATGGACAATTTCCCTGTAAATTTTCCAATTAAGCGGACTCTAAAAAAAGTCCTGCTCTCAGAGCTGTGGTTTCAGAACATGTGGCTCTCGACACGCTTTGTGTGTGTGTGTGTTTGCATCCTGCACTTAGAGGGCCTGCGTGTGTTTGCCCCCCCCCCCCCCCCTCTAATTATAAGCAGTTTCATTTGTTTGGGCTTCTCTTTTATTGTGCGATGCTCTGCTCTGCTGACAAATGGGTTTCTTTGGGGGAAACGGCACACGCTGCGAGGCGGCGTGTGTTTGAGCATTCAGATTCATGCTTTTGAGCGTGAACCCCCCCCCCCCCCACACACACACACACACAGACACACACCCACAACCTGCTCTGAAACCGGTAACTACACATCACGCCTTCCTGCCTCTGCTGAAGTAATCAGGATAGCATCGCTTGTCTCTCCTGCTGACGGCCAATCCGATCGCTGCGTGGACCGGAGTCTAAACGCTGCCTCACCTTGCTCTCGTTTTCCTCCGCCTGCCCTGACGATGCCATCGCTGATAAATCGCAGTCGCTCCATTTGGGAAATTAGGTTCCTCTGTCCCCTATTCGCCTCTGTGTGTGCTTTTGAAAAGCTGCTGCAAAACGGAATCATTTCATCACCTCGCCATCATAAATAAGCAACTATTGTAAAAACAAACAATCACAGCGGAACTCTCTGGACCGAGCAGCAACGAGCTCCTGTTTTGGTCGTGTTGCAGACTCGGCTGAATTTTGTTTTAAATCTCGATGCTATGCTAAGATCTTATTCTGTGGAGCTGACCGAAGAAGATTACACCGCCACCTACTGCTCTGGCATGCAGCGTGAATGTACACGTACCGCAAACACACTGGATACATGGTTAGCAGACTACATTTATACATCCTTCTTTATGCATCCATTGGATTTCAATGCAGATTCCAGGTGACTTTAAGGAAGGGCCTTCATTGATCCTGACCAGTCGTTAGCAGAATGCTATCTGGTTGCCTTCCTTGTAAGAAATGTTTTTTTTTAATACAACGTGTGATCTGTTCGACACCAAAGTCCAGCTGAAAATCATTCTTTTACTCGTTTAGCTCCTTTCACTCCTTCTGATGAAGACTTCCTCATGAAAGCCCTCGAGGTGACTTGCAGATGATTTCGTTGAAGGGCTTAACAACACTCTATAATAGCCTTTAGATTATGTTGTTGCTTTTTTTTATGTTATAAACCGGATGAGCTTTCCACGCAGGATGTGTTGGATCGTTTCCATCCAGAGCAGCTCTTGTAGGAAGACCTGAACAATGTAACTGTGAGGACTATCATCCTGCGAGGCTGCCAGATCAGCCAGCTTGTGGGGGCCGTGGGGGGGGGGGGGGCAATGTGCAGGAGGAACGGCTTCACCACAAGCGATGACGAGGCAGAGTTTGCTCTTGACTGGTCAGCAGCAACAACAACTGTTTCGTAAACAAGCCGCATAAACAGCAGGGATGGTGTTTTCAGAAACTACAGCGTAAACCGCGTCTCATCCAGATGGAAGGCGCGCCCAACCCCCCCCCCCCCCCCCCCTGACTACAACGACCTGCGTTCAACTTCCAGATTCCGCATGCTTTCAGGGCAGCAGGAAGGAAGACGTTTCAGCAATCAGACCGAGGACAAGGGCGGCCTTTGAGTGCGCCACCATGTGTTGGTGTTTCCTGTGCGCCATGAGGACTTGGACACGGGCCACCCTGCTGTTTCTCTCTGGGCACCAGAGTCTCACTCCACCCATGCAGCTCCAATTAAGGAGCACAAGGAGCTGCTTGATTCCCTTTAGAAGCCCGACATGACATAAGTGTGTTGTATACTGTGCGTTTCCGTGGCTGCCGGGAGGCTGTGCAGCGCCGCTCTGCCGCTGACTGCTCTGTGTTTCGTCTGTTCAGAGAACAAAATGATTTTGTAGAATGAAATGTGACTTGTGAGACGTTTTCTGCAAGGCTGGGACGCAGCCACGGCGAGCAGA